>NW_027617572.1:0-109069 GCF_964187855.1 Myxine glutinosa | reverse complement strand
AACACAAGTACGAAAAGTGGTTTTTCAACACTAACACAAGTGCGAAAAGTGGTTTTTCAACACTAACACAAGTGCGAAAAGTGGTTTTTCAACACTAACACAAGTGCGAAAAGTGTTTTTTCCACACTAATACAAGTGCAAAAGTGGTTTCCTGCACCAACACAAGTGCAAAAAGTGGTTTTTCAACACTAATACAAGTGCGAAAAGTGGTTTTTCAACACTAACACAAGTGCGAAAAGTGGTTTTTCAACACTATCACAAGTGCAAAAAGTGTTTTTTCCACACTAATACAAGTGTAAAAGTGGTTTCCTGCACCAACACAAGTGCGAAAAGTGGTTTTTCAACACTAACACAAGTGCGAAAAGTGGTTTTTCAACATTAACACAAGTGCGAAAAGTGGTTTTTCCACACTAATACAAGTGCAAAAGTGATTTCCTGCACCAACACAAGTGCGAAAAGTGGTTTTTCAACACTAACACAAGTGTTTGGTGCAGGAAACCACTTTTGCACTTGTATTAGTGTGGAAAAAACACTTTTCGCACTTGTGTTAGTGTTGAAAAACCACTTTTCGCACTTGTGTTAGTGTTGAAAAACCACTTTTCGCACTTGTGTTGGTGCAGGAAACCACTTTTGCACTTGTATTAGTGTGGAAAAAACACTTTTTGCAATTGTGATAGTGTTGAAAAACCACTTTTCGCACTTGTGTAGTGTTGAAAAACCACTTTTCGCACTTGTGTTAGTGTTGAAAAACCACTTTTCGCACTTGTGTTGGTGCAGGAAACCACTTTTGCACTTGTATTAGTGTGGAAAAACACTTTTCGCACTTGTGTTAGTGTTGAAAAACCACTTTTCGCACTTGTGTTAGTGTTGAAAAACCACTTTTCGCACTTGTGTTGGTGCAGGAAACCACTTTTGCACTTGTATTAGTGTGGAAAAAACACTTTTTGCACTTGTATTAGTGTAGAAAAAACACTTTTCGCACTTGTGATAGTGTTGAAAAACCACTTTTCGCACTTGTGTTGGTGCAGGAAACCACTTTTGCACTTGTATTAGTGTGGAAAAATCACTTTTCGCACTTGTGTTAGTGTTGAAAAACCACTTTTCGCACTTGTGTTGGTGCAGGAAACCACTTTTGCACTTGTATTAGTGTGGAAAAAACACTTTTCGCACTTGTGTTAGTGTTGAAAAACCACTTTTCGCACTTGTGTTGGTGCAGGAAACCACTTTTGCACTTGTATTAGTGTGGAAAAAACACTTTTTGCACTTGTGATAGTGTTGAAAAACCACTTTTCGCACTTGTGTTAGTGTTGAAAAACCACTTTTCGCACTTGTGTTGGTGCAGGAAACCACTTTTGCACTTGTATTAGTGTTGACAAAACACTTTTCGCACTTGTGTTAGTGTTGAAAAACCACTTTTCGCACTTGTGTTAGTGTTGAAAAACCACTTTTCGCACTTGTGTTGGTGCAGGAAACCACTTTTGCACTTGTATTAGTGTGGAAAAAACACTTTTTGCACTTGTGATAGTGTTGAAAAACCACTTTTCGCACTTGTGTTAGTGTTGAAAAACCACTTTTTGCACTTGTGTTAGTGTTGAAAAACCACTTTTCGCACTTGTGTTGGTGCAGGAAACCACTTTTGCACTTGTATTAGTGTGGAAAAAACACTTTTCGCACTTGTGTTAGTGTTGAAAAACCACTTCTCGCACTTGTGTTAGTGTTGAAAAACCACTTTTCGCACTTGTGTTGGTGCAGGAAACCACTTTTGCACTTGTATTAGTGTGGAAAAAACACTTTTTGCACTTGTATTAGTGTAGAAAAAACACTTTTCGCACTTGTGATAGTGTTGAAAAACCACTTTTCGCACTTGTGTTGGTGCAGGAAACCACTTTTGCACTTGTATTAGTGTGGAAAAATCACTTTTCGCACTTGTGTTAGTGTTGAAAAACCACTTTTCGCACTTGTGTTGGTGCAGGAAACCACTTTTGCACTTGTATTAGTGTGGAAAAAACACTTTTCGCACTTGTGTTAGTGTTGAAAAACCACTTTTCGCACTTGTGTTGGTGCAGGAAACCACTTTTGCACTTGCATTAGTGTGGAAAAAACACTTTTTGCACTTGTGATAGTGTTGAAAAACCACTTTTCGCACTTGTGTTAGTGTTGAAAAACCACTTTTCGCACTTGTGTTGGTACAGGAAACCACTTTTGCACTTGTATTAGTGTGGACAAAACACTTTTCGCACTTGTGTTAGTGTTGAAAAACCACTTTTCGCACTTGTGTTAGTGTTGAAAAACCACTTTTCGCACTTGTGTTGGTGCAGGAAACCACTTTTGCACTTGTATTAGTGTGGAAAAAACACTTTTTGCACTTGTGATAGTGTTGAAAAACCACTTTTCGCACTTGTGTTAGTGTTGAAAAACCACTTTTTGCACTTGTGTTAGTGTTGAAAAACCACTTTTCGCACTTGTGTTGGTGCAGGAAACCACTTTTGCACTTGTATTAGTGTGGAAAAAACACTTTTCGCACTTGTGTTAGTGTTGAAAAACCACTTCTCGCACTTGTGTTAGTGTTGAAAAACCACTTTTCGCACTTGTGTTGGTGCAGGAAACCACTTTTGCACTTGTATTAGTGTGGAAAAAACACTTTTTGCACTTGTATTAGTGTAGAAAAAACACTTTTCGCACTTGTGATAGTGTTGAAAAACCACTTTTCGCACTTGTGTTGGTGCAGGAAACCACTTTTGCACTTGTATTAGTGTGGAAAAATCACTTTTCGCACTTGTGTTAGTGTTGAAAAACCACTTTTCGCACTTGTGTTGGTGCAGGAAACCACTTTTGCACTTGTATTAGTGTGGAAAAAACACTTTTTGCACTTGTGATAGTGTTGAAAAACCACTTTTCGCACTTGTGTTAGTGTTGAAAAACCACTTTTCGCACTTGTGTTAGTGTTGAAAAACCACTTTTCGCACTTGTGTTGGTGCAGGAAACCACTTTTGCACTTGTATTAGTGTGGAAAAAACACTTTTCGCACTTGTGTTAGTGTTGAAAAACCACTTCTCGCACTTGTGTTAGTGTTGAAAAACCACTTTTCGCACTTGTGTTGGTGCAGGAAACCACTTTTGCACTTGTATTAGTGTGGAAAAAACACTTTGTGCACTTGTATTAGTGTAGAAAAAACACTTTTCGCACTTGTGATAGTGTTGAAAAACCACTTTTCGCACTTGTGTTGGTGCAGGAAACCACTTTTGCACTTGTATTAGTGTGGAAAAATCACTTTTCGCACTTGTGTTAGTGTTGAAAAACCACTTTTCGCACTTGTGTTGGTGCAGGAAACAACCTTTGCACTTGTATTAGTTTGGAAAAAACACTTTTCGCACTTGTGTTAGTGTTGAAAAACCACTTCTCGCACTTGTGTTAGTGTTGAAAAACCACTTTTCGCACTTGTGTTGGTGCAGGAAACCACTTTTGCACTTGTATTAGTGTGGAAAAAACACTTTTTGCACTTGTATTAGTGTAGAAAAAACACTTTTCGCACTTGTGATAGTGTTGAAAAACCACTTTTCGCACTTGTGTTGGTGCAGGAAACCACTTTTGCACTTGTATTAGTGTGGAAAAATCACTTTTCGCACTTGTGTTAGTGTTGAAAAACCACTTTTCGCACTTGTGTTGGTGCAGGAAACCACTTTTGCACTTGTATTAGTGTGGAAAAAACACTTTTTGCACTTGTGATAGTGTTGAAAAACCACTTTTCGCACTTGTGTTAGTGTTGAAAAACCACTTTTCGCACTTGTGTTAGTGTTGAAAAACCACTTTTCGCACTTGTGTTGGTGCAGGAAACCACTTTTGCACTTGTATTAGTGTGGAAAAAACACTTTTCGCACTTGTGTTAGTGTTGAAAAACCACTTCTCGCACTTGTGTTAGTGTTGAAAAACCACTTTTCGCACTTGTGTTGGTGCAGGAAACCACTTTTGCACTTGTATTAGTGTGGAAAAAACACTTTGTGCACTTGTATTAGTGTAGAAAAAACACTTTTCGCACTTGTGATAGTGTTGAAAAACCACTTTTCGCACTTGTGTTGGTGCAGGAAACCACTTTTGCACTTGTATTAGTGTGGAAAAATCACTTTTCGCACTTGTGTTAGTGTTGAAAAACCACTTTTCGCACTTGTGTTGGTGCAGGAAACAACCTTTGCACTTGTATTAGTTTGGAAAAAACACTTTTCGCACTTGTGTTAGTGTTGAAAAACCACTTTTCGCACTTGTGTTGGTGCAGGAAACCACTTTTGCATTTGTATTAGTGTGGAAAAAACACTTTTTGCACTTATGATAGTGTTGAAAAACCACTTTTCGCACTGGTGTTAGTGTTGAAAAACCACTTTTCGCACTTGTGTTAGTGTTGAAAAACCACTTTTCGCACTTGTGTTGGTGCAGGAAACCACTTTTGCACTTGTATTAGTGTGGAAAAAACACTTTTCGCACTTGTGTTAGTGTTGAAAAACCACTTTTCGCACTTGTGTTAGTGTTGAAAAACCACTTTTCGCACTTGTGTTGGTGCAGGAAACCACTTTTGCACTTGTATTAGTGTGGAAAAAACACTTGTTACACTTGTGATAGTGTTGAAAAACCACTTTTCGCACTTGTGTTAGTGTTGAAAAACCACTTTTCGCACATGTGTTGGTGCAGGAAACCACTTTTGCACTTGTATTAGTGTGGCAAAACCACTTTTCGCACTTGTGTTAGTGTTGAAAAACCACTTTTCGCACTTGTGTTGGTGCAGGAAACCACTTTTGCACTTGTATTAGTGTGGAAAAAACACTTTTTGCACTTGTGATAGTGTTGAAAAACCACTTTTCGCACTTGTGTTAGTGTTGAAAAACCACTTTTCGCACTTGTGTTAGTGTTGAAAAACCACTTTTCGCACTTGTGTTGGTGCAGGAAACCACTTTTGCACTTGTATTAGTGTGGAAAAACACTTTTCGCACTTGTGTTAGTGTTGAAAAACCACTTCTCGCACTTGTGTTAGTGTTGAAAAACCACTTTTCGCACTTGTGTTGGTGCAGGAAACCACTTTTGCACTTGTATTAGTGTGGAAAAAACACTTTTTGCACTTGTATTAGTGTAGAAAAAACAATTTTCGCACTTGTGATAGTGTTGAAAAACCACTTTTCGCACTTGTGTTGGTGCAGGAAACCAATTTTGCACTTGTATTAGTGTGGAAAAATCACTTTTCGCACTTGTGTTAGTGTTGAAAAACCACTTTTCGCACTTGTGTTGGTGCAGGAAACAACCTTTGCACTTGTATTAGTGTGGAAAAAACACTTTTCGCACTTGTGTTAGTGTTGAAAAACCACTTTTCGCACTTGTGTTAGTGTTGAAAAACCACTTTTTGCACTTGTGTTGGTGCAGGAAACCACTTTTGCACTTGTATTAGTGTGGAAAAAACACTTTTTGCACTTGTGATAGTGTTGAAAAACCACTTTTCGCACTTGTGTTAGTGTTGAAAAACCACTTTTCGCACTTGTGTTAGTGTTGAAAAACCACTTTTCGCACTTGTGTTGGTGCAGGAAACCACTTTTGCACTTATATTAGTGTGGAAAAAACACTTTTCGCACTTGTGTTAGTGTTGAAAAACCACTTTTCGCACTTGTGTTAGTGTTGAAAAACCACTTTTCGCACTTCTGTTAGTGTTGAAAAACCACTTTTTGCACCTGTGTTGGTGCAGGAAACCACTTTTGCACTTGTATTAGTGTTGAAAAACCACTTTTCGCACTTCTGTTAGTGTTGAAAAACCACTTTTCGCACCTGTGTTGGTGCAGGAAACCACTTTTGCACTTGTATTAGTGTTGAAAAACCACTTTTCGCACTTGTGTTAGTGTTGAAAAACCACTTTTCGCACTTGTGTTGGTGCAGGAAACCACTTTTGCACTTGTATTAGTGTGGAAAAACCACTTTTCGCACTTGTGTTAGTGTTGAAAAACAACTTTTCGCACTTGTCTTAGTGTTGAAAAACCACTTTTCGCACTTGTATTAGTGTGGAAAAAACACTTTTTGCACTTGTATTAGTGCAGAAAAAACACTTTTTGCACTTGTGATAGTGTTGAAAAACCACTTTTCGCACTTGTGTTGGTGCAGGAAACCACTTTTGCACTTGAATTAGTGTGGAAAAATCACTTTTCGCACTTGTGTTAGTGTTGAAAAACCACTTTTTGCACTTGTGTTGGTGCAGGAAACCACTTTTGCACTTGTATTAGTGTGGAAAAATCACTTTTCGCACTTGTGTTAGTGTTGAAAAACCACTTTTTGCACTTGTGTTGGTGCAGGAAACCACTTTTGCACTTGTATTAGTGTGGAAAAAACTTCGCACTTGTGTTAGTGTTGAATAACCACTTTTCGTACTTGTGTTAGTGTTGAAAAACCACTTTTCGCACTTGTGTTGGTGCAGGAAACCACTTTTGCACTTGTATTAGTGTGGAAAAAACACTTTTCGCACTTGTGTTAGTGTTGAAAAACCACTTTTCGCACTTGTGTTAGTGTTGAAAAACCACTTTTCGCACTTGTGTTGGTGCAGGAAACCACTTTTGCACTTGTATTAGTGTGGAAAAAACACTTTTTGCAATTGTGATAGTGTTGAAAAACCACTTTTCGCACTTGTGTTAGTGTTGAAAAACCACTTTTCGCACTTGTGTTAGTGTTGAAAAACCACTTTTCGCACTTGTGTTGGTGCAGGAAACCACTTTTGCACTTGTATTAGTGTGGAAAAACACTTTTCGCACTTGTGTTAGTGTTGAAAAACCACTTTTCGCACTTGTGTTAGTGTTGAAAAACCACTTTTCGCACTTGTGTTGGTGCAGGAAACCACTTTTGCACTTGTATTAGTGTGGAAAAAACACTTTTTGCACTTGTATTAGTGTAGAAAAAACACTTTTCGCACTTGTGATAGTGTTGAAAAACCACTTTTCGCACTTGTGTTGGTGCAGGAAACCACTTTTGCACTTGTATTAGTGTGGAAAAATCACTTTTCGCACTTGTGTTAGTGTTGAAAAACCACTTTTCGCACTTGTGTTGGTGCAGGAAACCACTTTTGCACTTGTATTAGTGTGGAAAAAACACTTTTCGCACTTGTGTTAGTGTTGAAAAACCACTTTTCGCACTTGTGTTGGTGCAGGAAACCACTTTTGCACTTGTATTAGTGTGGAAAAAACACTTTTTGCACTTGTGATAGTGTTGAAAAACCACTTTTCGCACTTGTGTTAGTGTTGAAAAACCACTTTTCGCACTTGTGTTGGTGCAGGAAACCACTTTTGCACTTGTATTAGTGTTGACAAAACACTTTTCGCACTTGTGTTAGTGTTGAAAAACCACTTTTCGCACTTGTGTTAGTGTTGAAAAACCACTTTTCGCACTTGTGTTGGTGCAGGAAACCACTTTTGCACTTGTATTAGTGTGGAAAAAACACTTTTTGCACTTGTGATAGTGTTGAAAAACCACTTTTCGCACTTGTGTTAGTGTTGAAAAACCACTTTTTGCACTTGTGTTAGTGTTGAAAAACCACTTTTCGCACTTGTGTTGGTGCAGGAAACCACTTTTGCACTTGTATTAGTGTGGAAAAAACACTTTTCGCACTTGTGTTAGTGTTGAAAAACCACTTCTCGCACTTGTGTTAGTGTTGAAAAACCACTTTTCGCACTTGTGTTGGTGCAGGAAACCACTTTTGCACTTGTATTAGTGTGGAAAAAACACTTTTTGCACTTGTATTAGTGTAGAAAAAACACTTTTCGCACTTGTGATAGTGTTGAAAAACCACTTTTCGCACTTGTGTTGGTGCAGGAAACCACTTTTGCACTTGTATTAGTGTGGAAAAATCACTTTTCGCATTTGTGTTAGTGTTGAAAAACCACTTTTCGCACTTGTGTTGGTGCAGGAAACCACTTTTGCACTTGTATTAGTGTGGAAAAAACACTTTTTGCACTTGTGATAGTGTTGAAAAACCACTTTTCGCACTTGTGTTAGTGTTGAAAAACCACTTTTCGCACTTGTGTTAGTGTTGAAAAACCACTTTTCGCACTTGTGTTGGTGCAGGAAACCACTTTTGCACTTGTATTAGTGTGGAAAAAACACTTTTTGCACTTGTGATAGTGTTGAAAAACAACTTTTCGCACTTGTGTTGGTGCAGGAAACCACTTTTGCACTTGTATTAGTGTGGAAAAACCACTTTTTGCACTTGTGATAGTGTTGAAAAACCACTTTTCGCACTTGTGTTAGTGTTGAAAAACCACTTTTCGCACTTGTGTTAGTGTTGAAAAACCACTTTTCGCACTTGTGTTGGTGCAGGAAACCACTTTTGCACTTGTATTAGTGTGGAAAAAACACTTTTTGCACTTGTGATAGTGTTGAAAAACCACTTTTCGCACTTGTGTTAGTGTTGAAAAACCACTTTTCGCACTTGTGTTAGTGTTGAAAAACCACTTTTCGCACTTGTGTTGGTGCAGGAAACCACTTTTGCACTTGTATTAGTGTAGAAAAAACACTTTTTGCACTTGTGATAGTGTTGAAAAACAACTTTTCGCACTTGTGTTGGTGCAGGAAACCACTTTTGCACTTGTATTAGTGTGGAAAAACCACTTTTCGCACTTGTGTTAGTGTTGAAAAACCACTTTTCGCACTTGTGTTAGTGTTGAAAAACCACTTTTCGCACCTGTGTTGGTGCAGGAAACCACTTTTGCACTTGTATTAGTGTGGAAAAACCACTTTTCGCACTTGTGTTAGTGTTGAAAAACCACTTTTCGCACTTGTGTTAGTGTTGAAAAACCACTTTTCGCACTTGTGTTGGTGCAGGAAACCACTTTTGCACTTGTATTAGTGTGGAAAAAACACTTTTTACACTTGTGATAGTGTTGAAAAACCACTTTTCGCACTTGTGTTAGTGTTGAAAAACCACTTTTCGCACTTGTGTTGGTGCAGGAAACCACTTTTGCACTTGTATTAGTGTGGAAAAACCACTTTTCGCACTTGTGTTAGTGTTGAAAAACCACCTTTCGCACTTGTGTTGGTGCAGGAAACCTCTTTTGCACTTGTATTAGTGTGGAAAAACCACTTTTCGCACTTGTGTTAGTGTTGAAAAACCACTTTTCGCACTTGTGTTAGTGTTGAAAAACCACTTTTCGCACTTGTGTTAGTGTTGAAAAACCACTTTTCGCACTTGTGTTGGTGCAGGAAACCACTTTTGCACTTGTATTAGTGTGGAAAAAGCCACTTTTCGCACTTGTGTTAGAGTTGAAAAACCACTTTTCGCACTTGTGTTAGTGTTGAAAAACCACTTTTCCCACTTGTGTTGGTGCAGGAAACCACTTTTGCACTTGTATTAGTGTGGAAAAAACACTTTTCGCACTTGTGTTAGTGTTGAAAAACCACTTTTCGCACTTGTGTTAGTGTTGAAAAACCACTTTTCGCACTTGTGTTTGTGTTGAAAAACCACTTTTCGCACTTGTGTTGGTGCAGGAAACCACTTTTGCACTTGTATTAGTGTGGAAAAAACACTTTTTGCACTTGTGATAGTGTTGAAAAACCACT
Source organism: Myxine glutinosa (assembly GCF_964187855.1). Taxonomy (NCBI): domain Eukaryota; kingdom Metazoa; phylum Chordata; class Myxini; order Myxiniformes; family Myxinidae; genus Myxine; species Myxine glutinosa. The sequence goes on along the minus strand of NW_027617572.1, from coordinate 99,502 downwards.
TTTCGCACTTGTGTTAGTGTTGAAAAAACACTTTTTGCACTTGTGATAGTGTTGAAAAACCACTTTTCGCACTTGTGTTAGTGTTGAAAAACCACTTTTCGCACTTGTGTTGGTGCAGGAAACCACTTTTGCACTTGTATTAGTGTGGAAAAACCACTTTTCGCACTTGTGTTAGTGTTGAAAAACCACTTTTCGCACTTGTGTTGGTGCAGGAAACCACTTTTGCACTTGTATTAGTGTGGAAAAACCACTTTTCGCACTTGTGTTAGTGTTGAAAAACCACTTTTCGCACTTGTATTAGTGCAGAAAAAACACTTTTTGCACTTGTGATAGTGTTGAAAAACCACTTTTCACACTTGTGTTGGTGCAGGAAACCACTTTTGCACTTGTATTAGTGTGGAAAAACCACTTTTCGCACTTGTGTTAGTGTTGAAAAACCACCTTTCGCACTTGTGTTGGTGCAGGAAACCTCTTTTGCACTTGTATTAGTGTGGAAAACCACTTTTCGCACTTGTGTTAGTGTTGAAAAACCACTTTTCGCACTTGTGTTAGTGTTGAAAAACCACTTTTCGCACTTGTGTTAGTGTTGAAAAACCACTTTTCGCACTTGTGTTGGTGCAGGAAACCACTTTTGCACTTGTATTAGTGTGGAAAAAGCCACTTTTCGCACTTGTGTTAGAGTTGAAAAACCACTTTTCGCACTTGTGTTAGTGTTGAAAAACCACTTTTCCCACTTGTGTTGGGGCAGTAAACCACTTTTGCACTTGTATTAGTGTGGAAAAAACACTTTTCGCACTTGTGTTAGTGTTGAAAAACCACTTTTCGCACTTGTGTTAGTGTTGAAAAACCACTTTTCGCACTTGTGTTTGTGTTGAAAAACCACTTTTCGCACTTGTGTTGGTGCAGGAAACCACTTTTGCACTTGTATTAGTGTGGAAAAAACACTTTTTGCACTTGTGATAGTGTTGAAAAACCACTTTTCGCACTTGTGTTAGTGTTGAAAAAACACTTTTTGCACTTGTGATAGTGTTGAAAAACCACTTTTCGCACTTGTGTTAGTGTTGAAAAACCACTTTTCGCACTTGTGTTGGTGCAGGAAACCACTTTTGCACTTGTATTAGTGTGGAAAAACCACTTTTCGCACTTGTGTTAGTGTTGAAAAAACACTTTTCGCACTTGTGTTGGTGCAGGAAACCACTTTTGCACTTGTATTAGTGTGGAAAAACCACTTTTCGCACTTGTGTTAGTGTTGAAAAACCACTTTTCGCACTTGTATTAGTGCAGAAAAAACACTTTTTGCACTTGTGATAGTGTTGAAAAACCACTTTTCACACTTGTGTTGGTGCAGGAAACCACTTTTGCACTTGTATTAGTGTGGAAAAACCACTTTTCGCACTTGTGTTAGTGTTGAAAAACCACTTTTCGCACTTGTGTTGGTGCAGGAAACCACTTTTGCACTTGTATTAGTGTGGAAAAACCACTTTTCGCACTTGTGTTAGTGTTGAAAAACCACTTTTCGCACTTGTATTAGTGCAGAAAAAACACTTTTTGCACTTGTGATAGTGTTGAAAAACCACTTTTCACACTTGTGTTGGTGCAGGAAACCACTTTTGCACTTGTATTAGTGCGGAAAAACCACTTTTCGCACTTGTGTTAGTGTTGAAAAACCACTTTTCGCACTTGTGTTAGTGTTGAAAAACCACTTTTCGCACTTGTGTTTGTGTTGAAAAACCACTTTTCGCACTTGTGTTGGTGCAGGAAACCACTTTTGCACTTGTATTAGTGTGGAAAAAACACTTTTTGCACTTGTGATAGTGTTGAAAAACCACTTTTCGCACTTGTGTTAGTGTTGAAAAAACACTTTTCGCACTTGTGTTGGTGCAGGAAACCACTTTTGCACTTGTCTTAGTGTGGAAAAAACACTTTTAGCACTTGTGTTAGTGTTGAAAAACCACTTTTCGCACTTGTATTAGTGCAGAAAAAACACTTTTTGCACTTGTGATAGTGTTGAAAAACCACTTTTCACACTTGTGTTGGTGCAGGAAACCACTTTTGCACTTGTATTAGTGTGGAAAAACCACTTTTTGCACTTGTGTTGGTGCAGGAAACCACTTTTGCACTTGTATTAGTGTGGAAAAAATACTTTTTGCACTTGTGATAGTGTTGAAAAACCACTTTTCGCAGTTGTGTTAGTGTTGAAAAACCACTTTTCGCACTTGTGTTGGTGCAGGAAACCACTTTTGCACTTGTATTAGTGTGGAAAAACCACTTTTCGCACTTGTGTTAGTGTTGAAAAACCACTTTTCGCACTTGTATTAGTGTGGAAAAACCACTTTTCGCACTTGTGTTGGTGCAGGAAACCACTTTTGCACTTGTATTAGTGTGGGAAAAACCACTTTTCGCACTTGTGTTAGTGTTGAAAAACCACTTTTCGCACTTGTGTTGGTGCAGGAAACCACTTTTGCACTTGTATTAGTGTGGAAAAACCACTTTTCGCACTTGTGTTAGTGTTGAAAAACAACTTTTCGCACTTGTGTTAGTGTTGAAAAACCACTTTTCGCACTTGTATTAGTGTAGAAAAAACACTTTTTGCACTTGTGATAGTGTTGAAAAACAACTTTTCGCACTTGTGTTGGTGCAGGAAACCACTTTTGCACTTGTATTAGTGTGGAAAAACCACTTTTCGCACTTGTGTTAGTGTTGAAAAACCACTTTTCGCACTTGTGTTAGTGTTGAAAAACCACTTTTCGCACCTGTGTTGGTGCAGGAAACCACTTTTGCACTTGTATTAGTGTGGAAAAACCACTTTTCGCACTTGTGTTAGTGTTGAAAAACCACTTTTCGCACTTGTGTTAGTGTTGAAAAACCACTTTTCGCACTTGTGTTTGTGCAGGAAACCACTTTTGCACTTGTATTAGTGTGGAAAAAACACTTTTTACACTTGTGATAGTGTTGAAAAACCACTTTTCGCACTTGTGTTAGTGTTGAAAAACCACTTTTCGCACTTGTGTTGGTGCAGGAAACCACTTTTGCACTTGTATTAGTGTGGAAAAACCACTTTTCGCACTTGTGTTAGTGTTGAAAAACCACCTTTCGCACTTGTGTTGGTGCAGGAAACCTCTTTTGCACTTGTATTAGTGTGGAAAAACCACTTTTCGCACTTGTGTTAGTGTTGAAAAACCACTTTTCGCACTTGTGTTAGTGTTGAAAAACCACTTTTCGCACTTGTGTTAGTGTTGAAAAACCACTTTTCGCACTTGTGTTGGTGCAGGAAACCACTTTTGCACTTGTATTAGTGTGGAAAAAGCCACTTTTCGCACTTGTGTTAGAGTTGAAAAACCACTTTTCGCACTTGTGTTAGTGTTGAAAAACCACTTTTCCCACATGTGTTGGTGCAGGAAACCACTTTTGCACTTGTATTAGTGTGGAAAAAACACTTTTCGCACTTGTGTTAGTGTTGAAAAACCACTTTTCGCACTTGTGTTAGTGTTGAAAAACCACTTTTCGCACTTGTGTTTGTGTTGAAAAACCACTTTTCGCACTTGTGTTGGTGCAGGAAACCACTTTTGCACTTGTATTAGTGTGGAAAAAACACTTTTTGCACTTGTGATAGTGTTGAAAAACCACTTTTCGCACTTGTGTTAGTGTTGAAAAAACACTTTTTGCACTTGTGATAGTGTTGAAAAACCACTTTTCGCACTTGTGTTAGTGTTGAAAAACCACTTTTCGCACTTGTGTTGGTGCAGGAAACCACTTTTGCACTTGTATTAGTGTGGAAAAACCACTTTTCGCACTTGTGTTAGTGTTGAAAAACCACTTTTCGCACTTGTGTTGGTGCAGGAAACCACTTTTGCACTTGTATTAGTGTGGAAAAACCACTTTTCGCACTTGTGTTAGTGTTGAAAAACCACTTTTCGCACTTGTATTAGTGCAGAAAAAACACTTTTTGCACTTGTGATAATGTTGAAAAACCACTTTTCACACTTGTGTTGGTGCAGGAAACCACTTTTGCACTTGTATTAGTGTGGAAAAACCACTTTTCGCACTTGTGTTAGTGTTGAAAAACCACCTTTCGCACTTGTGTTGGTGCAGGAAACCTCTTTTGCACTTGTATTAGTGTGGAAAAACCACTTTTTGCACTTGTGTTAGTGTTGAAAAACCACTTTTCACACTTGTGTTAGTGTTGAAAAACCACTTTTCGCACTTGTGTTAGTGTTGAAAAACCACTTTTCGCACTTGTGTTGGTGCAGGAAACCACTTTTGCACTTGCATTAGTGTGGAAAAACCACTTTTCGCACTTGTGTTAGTGTTGAAAAACCACTTTTCGCACTTGTATTAGTGCAGAAAAAACACTTTTTGCACTTGTGATAGTGTTGAAAAACCACTTTTCACACTTGTGTTGGTGCAGGAAACCACTTTTGCACTTGTATTAGTGTGGAAAAACCACTTTTCGCACTTGTGTTAGTGTTGAAAAACCACTTTTCGCACTTGTGTTAGTGTTGAAAAACCACTTTTACCACTTGTGTTTGTGTTGAAAAACCACTTTTCGCACTTGTGTTGGTGCAGGAAACCACTTTTGCACTTGTATTAGTGTGGAAAAAACACTTTTTGCACTTGTGATAGTGTTGAAAAACCACTTTTCGCACTTGTGTTAGTGTTGAAAAACCACTTTTCGCACTTGTGTTGGTGCAGGAAACCACTTTTGCACTTGTATTAGTGTGGAAAAAACACTTTTAGCACTTGTGTTAGTGTTGAAAAACCACTTTTCGCACTTGTATTAGTGCAGAAAAAACACTTTTTGCACTTGTGATAGTGTTGAAAAACCACTTTTCACACTTGTGTTGGTGCAGGAAACCACTTTTGCACTTGTATTAGTGTGGAAAAACCACTTTTCGCACTTGTGTTGGTGCAGGAAACCACTTTTGCACTTGTATTAGTGTGGAAAAAATACTTTTTGCACTTGTGATAGTGTTGAAAAACCACTTTTCGCAGTTGTGTTAGTGTTGAAAAACCACTTTTCGCACTTGTGTTGGTGCAGGAAACCACTTTTGCACTTGTATTAGTGTGGAAAAACCACTTTTCGCACTTGTGTTAGTGTTGAAAAACCACTTTTCGCACTTGTATTAGTGTGGAAAAACCACTTTTCGCACTTGTGTTGGTGCAGGAAACCACTTTTGCACTTGTATTAGTGTGGAAAAACCTCTTTTCGCACTTGTGTTAGTGTTGAAAAACCACTTTTCGCACTTGTGTTGGTGCAGGAAACCACTTTTGCACTTGTATTAGTGTGGAAAAACCACTTTTCGCACTTGTGTTAGTGTTGAAAAACAACTTTTTGCACTTGTGTTAGTGTTGAAAAACCACTTTTCGCACTTGTATTAGTGGAGAAAAAACACTTTTTGTACTTGTGATAGTGTTGAAAAACAACTTTTCGCACTTGTGTTGGTGCAGGAAACCACTTTTGCACTTGTATTAGTGTGGAAAAACCACTTTTCGCACTTGTGTTAGTGTTGAAAAACCACTTTTCGCACTTGTGTTAGTGTTGAAAAACCACTTTTCGCACCTGTGTTGGTGCAGGAAACCACTTTTGCACTTGTATTAGTGTGGAAAAACCACTTTTCGCACTTGTGTTAGTGTTGAAAAACCACTTTTCGCACTTGTGTTAGTGTTGAAAAACCACTTTTCGCACTTGTGTTGGTGCAGGAAACCACTTTTGCACTTGTATTAGTGTGGAAAAAACACTTTTTACACTTGTGATAGTGTTGAAAAACCACTTTTCGCACTTTTGTTAGTGTTGAAAAACCACTTTTCGCACTTGTGTTGGTGCAGGAAACCACTTTTGCACTTGTATTAGTGTGGAAAAACCACTTTTCGCACTTGTGTTAGTGTTGAAAAACCACCTTTCGCACATGTGTTGGTGCAGGAAACCTCTTTTGCACTTGTATTAGTGTGGAAAAACCACTTTTCGCACTTGTGTTAGTGTTGAAAAACCACTTTTCGCACTTGTGTTAGTGTTGAAAAACCACTTTTCGCACTTGTGTTAGTGTTGAAAAACCACTTTTCGCACTTGTGTTGGTGCAGGAAACCACTTTTGCACTTGTATTAGTGTGGAAAAAGCCACTTTTCACACTTGTGTTAGAGTTGAAAAACCACTTTTCGCACTTGTGTTAGTGTTGAAAAACCACTTTTCCCACTTGTGTTGGTGCAGGAAACCACTTTTGCACTTGTATTAGTGTGGAAAAAACACTTTTCGCACTTGTGTTAGTGTTGAAAAACCACTTTTCGCACTTGTATTAGTGCAGAAAAAACACTTTTTGCACTTGTGATAATGTTGAAAAACCACTTTTCACACTTGTGTTGGTGCAGGAAACCACTTTTGCACTTGTATTAGTGTGGAAAAACCACTTTTCGCACTCGTGTTAGTGTTGAAAAACCACCTTTCGCACTTGTGTTGGTGCAGGAAACCTCTTTTGCACTTGTATTAGTGTGGAAAAACCACTTTTCGCACTTGTGTTAGTGTTGAAAAACCACTTTTCGCACTTGTGTTAGTGTTGAAAAACCACTTTTCGCACTTGTGTTAGTGTTGAAAAACCACTTTTCGCACTTGTGTTGGTGCAGGAAACCACTTTTGCACTTGCATTAGTGTGGAAAAACCACTTTTCGCACTTGTGTTAGTGTTGAAAAACCACTTTTCGCACTTGTATTAGTGCAGAAAAAACACTTTTTGCACTTGTGATAGTGTTGAAAAACCACTTTTCACACTTGTGTTGGTGCAGGAAACCACTTTTGCACTTGTATTAGTGTGGAAAAACCACTTTTCGCACTTGTGTTAGTGTTGAAAAACCACTTTTCGCACTTGTGTTAGTGTTGAAAAACCACTTTTCGCACTTGTGTTAGTGTTGAAAAACCACTTTTCGCACTTGTGTTGGTGCAGGAAACCACTTTTGCACTTGTATTAGTGTGGAAAAAACACTTTTTGCACTTGTGATAGTGTTGAAAAACCACTTTTCGCACTTGTGTTAGTGTTGAAAAACCACTTTTCGCACTTGTGTTGGTGCAGGAAACCACTTTTGCACTTGTATTAGTGTGGAAAAAACACTTTTAGCACTTGTGTTAGTGTTGAAAAACCACTTTTCGCACTTGTATTAGTGCAGAAAAAACACTTTTTGCACTTGTGATAGTGTTGAAAAACCACTTTTCACACTTGTGTTGGTGCAGGAAACCACTTTTGCACTTGTATTAGTGTGGAAAAACCACTTTTCGCACTTGTGTTGGTGCAGGAAACCACTTTTGCACTTGTATTAGTGTGGAAAAAATACTTTTTGCACTTGTGATAGTGTTGAAAAACCACTTTTCGCAGTTGTGTTAGTGTTGAAAAACCACTTTTCGCACTTGTGTTGGTGCAGGAAACCACTTTTGCACTTGTATTAGTGTGGAAAAACCACTTTTCGCACTTGTGTTAGTGTTGAAAAACCACTTTTCGCACTTGTATTAGTGTGGAAAAACCACTTTTCGCACTTGTGTTGGTGCAGGAAACCACTTTTGCACTTGTATTAGTGTGGAAAAACCTCTTTTCGCACTTGTGTTAGTGTTGAAAAACCACTTTTCGCACTTGTGTTGGTGCAGGAAACCACTTTTGCACTTGTATTAGTGTGGAAAAACCACTTTTCGCACTTGTGTTAGTGTTGAAAAACAACTTTTTGCACTTGTGTTAGTGTTGAAAAACCACTTTTCGCACTTGTATTAGTGGAGAAAAAACACTTTTTGTACTTGTGATAGTGTTGAAAAACAACTTTTCGCACTTGTGTTGGTGCAGGAAACCACTTTTGCACTTGTATTAGTGTGGAAAAACCACTTTTCGCACTTGTGTTAGTGTTGAAAAACCACTTTTCGCACTTGTGTTAGTGTTGAAAAACCACTTTTCGCACCTGTGTTGGTGCAGGAAACCACTTTTGCACTTGTATTAGTGTGGAAAAACCACTTTTCGCACTTGTGTTAGTGTTGAAAAACCACTTTTCGCACTTGTGTTAGTGTTGAAAAACCACTTTTCGCACTTGTGTTGGTGCAGGAAACCACTTTTGCACTTGTATTAGTGTGGAAAAAACACTTTTTACACTTGTGATAGTGTTGAAAAACCACTTTTCGCACTTTTGTTAGTGTTGAAAAACCACTTTTCGCACTTGTGTTGGTGCAGGAAACCACTTTTGCACTTGTATTAGTGTGGAAAAACCACTTTTCGCACTTGTGTTAGTGTTGAAAAACCACCTTTCGCACATGTGTTGGTGCAGGAAACCTCTTTTGCACTTGTATTAGTGTGGAAAAACCACTTTTCGCACTTGTGTTAGTGTTGAAAAACCACTTTTCGCACTTGTGTTAGTGTTGAAAAACCACTTTTCGCACTTGTGTTAGTGTTGAAAAACCACTTTTCGCACTTGTGTTGGTGCAGGAAACCACTTTTGCACTTGTATTAGTGTGGAAAAAGCCACTTTTCACACTTGTGTTAGAGTTGAAAAACCACTTTTCGCACTTGTGTTAGTGTTGAAAAACCACTTTTCCCACTTGTGTTGGTGCAGGAAACCACTTTTGCACTTGTATTAGTGTGGAAAAAACACTTTTCGCACTTGTGTTAGTGTTGAAAAACCACTTTTCGCACTTGTGTTAGTGTTGAAAAACCACTTTTCGCACTTGTGTTTGTGTTGAAAAACTACTTTTCGCACTTGTGTTGGTGCAGGAAACCACTTTTGCACTTGTATTAGTGTGGAAAAAACACTTTTTGCACTTGTGATAGTGTTGAAAAACCACTTTTCGCACTTGTGTTAGTGTTGAAAAAACACTTTTTGCACTTGTGATAGTGTTGAAAAACCACTTTTCGCACTTGTGTTAGTGTTGAAAAACCACTTTTCGCACTTGTGTTGGTGCAGGAAACCACTTTTGCACTTGTATTAGTGTGGAAAAACCACTTTTCGCACTTGTGTTAGTGTTGAAAAACCACTTTTCGCACTTGTGTTGGTGCAGGAAACCACTTTTGCACTTGTATTAGTGTGGAAAAACCACTTTTCGCACTTGTGTTAGTGTTGAAAAACCACTTTTCGCACTTGTATTAGTGCAGAAAAAACACTTTTTGCACTTGTGATAGTGTTGAAAAACCACTTTTGCACTTGTATTAGTGTGGAAAAACCACTTTTCGCACTTGTGTTAGTGTTGAAAAACCACTTTTCGCACTTGTGTTAGTGTTGAAAAACCACTTTTCGCACCTGTGTTGGTGCAGGAAACCACTTTTGCACTTGTATTAGTGTGGAAAAACCACTTTTCGCACTTGTGTTAGTGTTGAAAAACCACTTTTCGCACTTGTGTTAGTGTTGAAAAACCACTTTTCGCACTTGTGTTGGTGCAGGAACCACTTTTGCACTTGTATTAGTGTGGAAAAAACACTTTTTGCACTTGTGATAGTGTTGAAAAACCACTTTTCGCACATGTGTTGGTGCAGGAAACCTCTTTTGCACTTGTATTAGTGTGGAAAAACCACTTTTCGCACTTGTGTTAGTGTTGAAAAACCACTTTTCGCACATGTGTTAGTGTTGAAAAACCACTTTTCGCACTTGTGTTAGTGTTGAAAAACCACTTTTCGCACTTGTGTTGGTGCAGGAAACCACTTTTGCACTTGTATTAGTGTGGAAAAAGCCACTTTTCACACTTGTGTTAGAGTTGAAAAACCACTTTTCGCACTTGTGTTAGTGTTGAAAAACCACTTTTCCCACTTGTGTTGGTGCAGGAAACCACTTTTGCACTTGTATTAGTGTGGAAAAAACACTTTTCGCACTTGTGTTAGTGTTGAAAAACCACTTTTCGCACTTGTGTTAGTGTTGAAAAACCACTTTTCGCACTTGTGTTTGTGTTGAAAAACTACTTTTCGCACTTGTGTTGGTGCAGGAAACCACTTTTGCACTTGTATTAGTGTGGAAAAAACACTTTTTGCACTTGTGATAGTGTTGAAAAACCACTTTTCGCACTTGTGTTAGTGTTGAAAAAACACTTTTTGCACTTGTGATAGTGTTGAAAAACCACTTTTCGCACTTGTGTTAGTGTTGAAAAACCACTTTTCGCACTTGTGTTGGTGCAGGAAACCACTTTTGCACTTGTATTAGTGTGGAAAAACCACTTTTCGCACTTGTGTTAGTGTTGAAAAACCACTTTTCGCACTTGTGTTGGTGCAGGAAACCACTTTTGCACTTGTATTAGTGTGGAAAAACCACTTTTCGCACTTGTGTTAGTGTTGAAAAACCACTTTTCGCACTTGTATTAGTGCAGAAAAAACACTTTTTGCACTTGTGATAGTGTTGAAAAACCACTTTTGCACTTGTATTAGTGTGGAAAAACCACTTTTCGCACTTGTGTTAGTGTTGAAAAACCACTTTTCGCACTTGTGTTAGTGTTGAAAAACCACTTTTCGCACCTGTGTTGGTGCAGGAAACCACTTTTGCACTTGTATTAGTGTGGAAAAACCACTTTTCGCACTTGTGTTAGTGTTGAAAAACCACTTTTCGCACTTGTGTTAGTGTTGAAAAACCACTTTTCGCACTTGTGTTGGTGCAGGAACCACTTTTGCACTTGTATTAGTGTGGAAAAAACACTTTTTGCACTTGTGATAGTGTTGAAAAACCACTTTTCGCACTTGTGTTAGTGTTGAAAAACCACTTTTCGCACTTGTGTTGGTGCAGGAAACCACTTTTGCACTTGTTTTAGTGTGGAAAAACCACTTTTCGCACTTGTGTTAGTGTTGAAAAACCACTTTTCACACTTGTGTTCGTGTTGAAAAACCACTTTCGCACTTGTATTGGTGCAGGAAACCACTTTTGCACTTGTTTTAGTGTGGAAAAACCACTTTTCGCACTTGTGTTAGTGTTGAAAAACCACTTTTCACACTTGTGTTCGTGTTGAAAAAACACTTTTCGCACTTGTGTTGGTGCAGGAAACCACTTTTGCACTTGTATTAGTGTGGAAAAACCATTTTTCGCACTTGTGTTAGTGTTGAAAAACCACTTTTCGCACTTGTATTAGTGTGGAAAAACCACTTTTCGCACTTGTGTTGGTGCAGGAAACCACTTTTGCACTTGTATTAGTGTGGAAAAACCACTTTTCGCACTTGTGTTAGTGTTGAAAAACCACTTTTCGCACTTGTGTTGGTGCAGGAAACCACTTTTGCACTTGTATTAGTGTGGAAAAACCACTTTTCGCACTTGTGTTAGTGTTGAAAAACAACTTTTTGCACTTGTGTTAGTGTTGAAAAACCACTTTTCGCACTTGTATTAGTGTAGAAAAAACACTTTTCGCACTTGTGTTAGTGTTGAAAAACCACTTTTCGCACCTGTGTTGGTGCAGGAAACCACTTTTGCACTTGTATTAGTGTGGAAAAACCACTTTTCGCACTTGTGTTAGTGTTGAAAAAACACTTTTCGCACTTGTGTTGGTGCAGGAAACCACTTTTGCACTTGTATTAGTGTGGAAAAACCACTTTTCGCACTTGTGTTAGTGTTGAAAAACCACTTTTCGCACTTGTATTTGTGCAGAAAAAACACTTTTTGCACTTGTGATAGTGTTGAAAAACCACTTTTCACACTTGTGTTGGTGCAGGAAACCACTTTTGCACTTGTATTAGTGTGGAAAAACCACTTTTCGCACTTGTGTTAGTGTTGAAAAACCACCTTTCACACTTGTGTTGGTGCAGGAAACCTCTTTTGCACTTGTATTAGTGTGGAAAAACCACTTTTCGCACTTGTGTTAGTGTTGAAAAACCACTTTTCGCACTTGTGTTAGTGTTGAAAAACCACTTTTCGCACTTGTGTTAGTGTTGAAAAACCACTTTTCGCACTTGTGTTGGTGCAGGAAACCACTTTTGCACTTGTATTAGTGTGGAAAAACAACTTTTCGCACTTGTGTTAGTGTTGAAAAACCACTTTTCGCACTTGTATTAGTGCAGAAAAAACACTTTTTGCACTTGTGATAGTGTTGAAAAACCACTTTTCACACTTGTGTTGGTGCAGGAAACCACTTTTGAACTTGTATTAGTGTGGAAAAACCACTTTTCGCACTTGTGTTAGTGTTGAAAAACCACTTTTCGCACTTGTGTTAGTGTTGAAAAACCACTTTTCCCACTTGTGTTTGTGTTGAAAAACCACTTTTCGCACTTGTGTTGGTGCAGGAAATCACTTTTGCACTTGTATTAGTGTGGAAAAAACACTTTTTGCACTTGTGATAGTGTTGAAAAACCACTTTTCGCACTTGTGTTAGTGTTGAAAAACCACTTTTCGCACTTGTGTTGGTGCAGGAAACCACTTTTGCACTTGTATTAGTGTGGAAAAAACACTTTTAGCACTTGTGTTAGTGTTGAAAAACCACTTTTCGCACTTGTATTAGTGCAGAAAAAACACTTTTTGCACTTGTGATAGTGTTGAAAAACCACTTTTCACACTTGTGTTGGTGCAGGAAACCACTTTTGCACTTGTATTAGTGTGGAAAAACCACTTTTCGCACTTGTGTTGGTGCAGGAAACCACTTTTGCACTTGTATTAGTGTGGAAAAAATACTTTTTGCACTTGTGATAGTGTTGAAAAACCACTTTTCGCAGTTGTGTTAGTGTTGAAAAACCACTTTTCGCACTTGTGTTGGTGCAGGAAACCACTTTTGCACTTGTATTAGTGTGGAAAAACCACTTTTCGCACTTGTGTTAGTGTTGAAAAACCACTTTTCGCACTTGTATTAGTGCAGAAAAAACACTTTTTGCACTTGTGATAGTGTTGAAAAACCACTTTTGCACTTGTATTAGTGTGGAAAAACCACTTTTCGCACTTGTGTTAGTGTTGAAAAACCACTTTTCGCACTTGTGTTAGTGTTGAAAAACCACTTTTCGCACCTGTGTTGGTGCAGGAAACCACTTTTGCACTTGTATTAGTGTGGAAAAACCACTTTTCGCACTTGTGTTAGTGTTGAAAAACCACTTTTCGCACTTGTGTTAGTGTTGAAAAACCACTTTTCGCACTTGTGTTGGTGCAGGAACCACTTTTGCACTTGTATTAGTGTGGAAAAAACACTTTTTGCACTTGTGATAGTGTTGAAAAACCACTTTTCGCACTTGTGTTAGTGTTGAAAAACCACTTTTCGCACTTGTGTTGGTGCAGGAAACCACTTTTGCACTTGTTTTAGTGTGGAAAAACCACTTTTCGCACTTGTGTTAGTGTTGAAAAACCACTTTTCACACTTGTGTTCGTGTTGAAAAACCACTTTCGCACTTGTATTGGTGCAGGAAACCACTTTTGCACTTGTTTTAGTGTGGAAAAACCACTTTTCGCACTTGTGTTAGTGTTGAAAAACCACTTTTCACACTTGTGTTCGTGTTGAAAAACCACTTTTCGCACTTGTGTTGGTGCAGGAAACCACTTTTGCACTTGTATTAGTGTGGAAAAACCACTTTTCGCACTTGTGTTAGTGTTGAAAAACCACTTTTCGCACTTGTATTAGTGTGGAAAAACCACTTTTCGCACTTGTGTTGGTGCAGGAAACCACTTTTGCACTTGTATTAGTGTGGAAAAACCACTTTTCGCACTTGTGTTAGTGTTGAAAAACCACTTTTCGCACTTGTGTTGGTGCAGGAAACCACTTTTGCACTTGTATTAGTGTGGAAAAACCACTTTTCGCACTTGTGTTAGTGTTGAAAAACAACTTTTTGCACTTGTGTTAGTGTTGAAAAACCACTTTTCGCACTTGTATTAGTGTAGAAAAAACACTTTTTGCACTTGTGATAGTGTTGAAAAACAACTTTTCGCACTTGTGTTGGTGCAGGAAACCACTTTTGCACTTGTATTAGTGTGGAAAAACCACTTTTCGCACTTGTGTTAGTGTTGAAAAACCACTTTTCGCACTTGTGTTAGTGTTGAAAAACCACTTTTCGCACCTGTGTTGGTGCAGGAAACCACTTTTGCACTTGTATTAGTGTGGAAAAACCACTTTTCGTACTTGTGTTAGTGTTGAAAAACCACTTTTCGCACTTGTGTTAGTGTTGAAAAACCACTTTTCGCACTTGTGTTGGTGCAGGAAACCACTTTTGCACTTGTATTAGTGTGGAAAAAACACTTTTTACACTTGTGATAGTGTTGAAAAACCACTTTTCGCACTTGTGTTAGTGTTGAAAAACCACTTTTCGCACTTGTGTTGGAGCAGGAAACCACTTTTGCACTTGTATTAGTGTGGAAAAACCACTTTTCGCACTTGTGTTAGTGTTGAAAAACCACCTTTCGCACTTGTGTTGGTGCAGGAAACCTCTTTTGCACTTGTATTAGTGTGGAAAAACCACTTTTCGCACTTGTGTTAGTGTTGAAAAACCACTTTTCGCACTTGTGTTAGTGTTGAAAAACCACTTTTCGCACTTGTGTTAGTGTTGAAAAACCACTTTTCGCACTTGTGTTGGTGCAGGAAACCACTTTTTCACTTGTATTAGTGTGGAAAAAGCCACTTTTCACACTTGTGTTAGAGTTGAAAAACCACTTTTCGCACTTGTGTTAGTGTTGAAAAACCACTTTTCCCACTTGTGTTGGTGCAGGAAACCACTTTTGCACTTGTATTAGTGTGGAAAAAACACTTTTCGCACTTGTGTTAGTGTTGAAAAACCACTTTTCGCACTTGTGTTAGTGTTGAAAAACCACTTTTCGCACTTGTGTTTGTGTTGAAAAACCACTTTTCGCACTTGTGTTGGTGCAGGAAACCACTTTTGCACTTGTATTAGTGTGGAAAAAACACTTTTTGCACTTGTGATAGTGTTGAAAAACCACTTTTCGCACTTGTGTTAGTGTTGAAAAAACACTGTTTGCACTTGTGATAGTGTTGAAAAACCACATTTCGCACTTGTGTTAGTGTTGAAAAACCACTTTTCGCACTTGTGTTGGTGCAGGAAACCACTTTTGCACTTGTATTAGTGTGGAAAAACCACTTTTCGCACTTGTGTTAGTGTTGAAAAACCACTTTTCGCACTTGTGTTGGTGCAGCAAACCACTTTTGCACTTGTATTAGTGTGGAAAAACCACTTTTCGCACTTGTGTTAGTGTTGAAAAACCACTTTTCGCACTTGTTTTAGTGCAGAAAAAACACTTTTTGCACTTGTGATAGTGTTGAAAAACCACTTTTGCACTTGTATTAGTGTGGAAAAACCACTTTTCGCACTTGTGTTAGTGTTGAAAAACCACTTTTCGCACTTGTGTTAGTGTTGAAAAACCACTTTTCGCACCTGTGTTGGTGCAGGAAACCACTTTTGCACTTGTATTAGTGTGGAAAAACCACTTTTCGCACTTGTGTTAGTGTTGAAAAACCACTTTTCGCACTTGTGTTAGTGTTGAAAAACCACTTTTCGCACTTGTGTTGGTGCAGGAACCACTTTTGCACTTGTATTAGTGTGGAAAAAACACTTTTTGCACTTGTGATAGTGTTGAAAAACCACTTTTCGCACTTGTGTTAGTGTTGAAAAACCACTTTTCGCACTTGTGTTGGTGCAGGAAACCACTTTTGCACTTGTTTTAGTGTGGAAAAACCACTTTTCGCACTTGTGTTAGTGTTGAAAAACCACTTTTCACACTTGTGTTCGTGTTGAAAAACCACTTTCGCACTTGTATTGGTGCAGGAAACCACTTTTGCACTTGTATTCGTGTGGAAAAAACACTTTTCGCACATGTGTTAGTGTTGAAAAACCACTTTTCGCACTTGTGTTAGTGTTGAAAAACCACTTTTCGCACTTGTGTTGGTGCAGGAAACCACTTTTGCACTTGTATTAGTGTGGAAAAAACACTTTTTGCACTTGTGATAGTGTTGAAAAACCACTTTTCGCACTTGTGTTGGTGCAGGAAACCACTTTTGCACTTTTATTAGTGTGGAAAAAACACTTTTTACACTTGTGATAGTGTTGAAAAACCGCTTTTCGCACTTGTGTTAGTGTTGAAAAACCACTTTTCGCACTTGTGTTAGTGTTGAAAAACCACTTTTCACACTTGTGTTGGTGCAGGAAACCACTTTTGCACTTGTATTAGTGTGCAAAAAACACTTTTCGCACTTGTGTTAGTGTTGAAAAACCACTTTTCGCACTTGTGTTAGTGTTGAAAAACCACTTTTCGCACTTGTGTTGGTGCTGGAAACCACTTTTGCACTTGTATTAGTGTGGAAAAAACACTTTTTACACTTGTGATAGTGTTGAAAAACCACTTTTCGCACTTGTGTTAGTGTTGAAAAACCACTTTTCGCACTTGTGTTGGTGCAGGAAACCACTTTTGCACTTGTATTAGTGTGGAAAAACCACTTTTCGCACTTGTGTTAGTGTTGAAAAACCACCTTTCGCACTTGTGTTGGTGCAGGAAACCACTTTTGCACTTGTATTAGTGTGGAAAAACCACTTTTCGCACTTGTGTTAGTGTTGTAAAACCACTTTTCTCACTTGTGTTAGTGTTGAAAAACCACTTTTCGCACTTGTGTTAGTGTTGAAAAACCACTTTTCGCACTTGTGTTGGTGCAGGAAACCACTTTTACACTTGTATTAGTGTGGAAAAAACACTTTTTTCACTTGTGATAGTGTTGAAAAACCACTTTTCGCACTTGTGTTAGTGTTGAAAAACCACTTTCCGCACTTGTGTTGGTGCAGGAAACAACTTTTGCACTTGTATTACTGTGGAAAAAACACTTTTTACACTTGTGATAGTGTTGAAAAACCACTTTTCGCACTTGTGTTAGTGTTGAAAAACCACTTTTCGCACTTGTGTTGGTGCAGGAAACCACTTTTGCACTTGATTAGTGTGGAAAAAACCACTTTTCGCACTTGTGTTAGTGTTGAAAAACCACTTTTCGCACTTGTGTTAGTGTTGAAAAACCACTTTTCGCACTTGTGTTGGTGCAGGAAACCACTTTTGCAGTTGTATTAGTGTGGAAAAAACACTTTTCGCACTTGTGTTAGTGTTGAGAAACCACTTTTCGCACTTGTGTTAGTGTTGAAAAACCACTTTTCGCACTTGTGTTTGTGTTGAAAAACCACTTTTCGCACTTGTGTTGGTGCAGGGAACCACTTTTGCACTTGTATTAGTGTGGAAAAAACACTTTTTGCACTTGTGATAGTGTTGAAAAACCACTTTTCGCACTTGTGTTAGTGTTGAAAAACCACTTTTCCCACTTGTGTTGGTGCAGGAAACCACTTTTGCACTTGTATTAGTGTGGAAAAAACACTTTTCGCACTTGTGTTAGTATTGAAAAACCACTTTTCGCACTTGTGTTAGTGTTGAAAAACCACTTTTCGCACTTGTGTTGGTGCAGGAAACCACTTTTGCACTTGTATTAGTGTGGAAAAAACACTTTTTGCACTTGTGATAGTGTTGAAAAACCACTTTTCGCACTTGTGTTAGTGTTGAAAAACCACTTTTCGCACTTGTGTTGGTGCAGGAAACCACTTTTGCACTTGTATTAGTGTGGAAAAAACACTTTTAGCACTTGTGTTAGTGTTGAAAAACCACTTTTCGCACTTGTGTTAGTGTTGAAAAACCACTTTTCGCACTTGTGTTGGTGCAGGAAACCACTTTTGCACTTGTATTAGTGTGGAAAAAACACTTTTTGCACTTGTGATAGTGTTGAAAAACCACTTTTCGCACTTGTGTTAGTGTTGAAAAACCACTTTTCGCACTTGTGTTGGTGCAGGAAACCACTTTTGCACTTGTATTAGTGTGGAAAAACCACTTTTCGCACTTGTGTTAGTGTTGAAAAACCACTTTTCGCACTTGTGTTGGTGCAGGAAACCACTTTTGCACTTGTATTAGTGTGGAAAACCACTTTTCGCACTTGTGTTAGTGTTGAAAAACAACTTTTCGCACTTGTGTTAGTGTTGAAAAACCACTTTTCGTACTTGTATTAGTGTGGAAAAAACACTTTTTGCACTTGTGATAGTGTTGAAAAACCACTTTTCGCACTTGTGTTGGTGCAGGAAACCACTTTTGCACTTGTATTAGTGTGGAAACAACCACTTTTCGCACTTGTGTTAGTGTTGAAAAACCACTTTTCGCACTTGTGTTGGTGCAGGAAACCACTTTTGCACTTGTATTAGTGTGGAAAAAACACTTTTCGCACTTGTGTTAGTGTTGAAAAACCACTTTTCGCACTTGTGTTAGTGTTGAAAAACCACTTTTCGCACTTGTGTTGGTGCAGGAAACCACTTTTGCACTTGTATTAGTGTGGAAAAACCACTTTTCGCACTTGTGTTAGTGTTGAAAAACCACTTTTCGCACTTGTATTAGTGTGGAAAAACCACTTTTCGCACTTGTGTTGGTGCAGGAAACCACTTTTGCACTTGTATTAGTGTGGAAAAACTACTTTTCGCACTTGTGTTAGTGTTGAAAAACCACTTTTCGCACTTGTGTTGGTGCAGGAAACCACTTTTGCACTTGTATTAGTGTGGAAAAACCACTTTTCGCACTTGTGTTAGTGTTGAAAAACAACTTTTCGCACTTGTGTTAGTGTGGAAAAAACACTTTTCGCACTTGTGTTAGTGTTGAAAAACCACTTTTCGCACTTGTGTTAGTGTTGAAAAACCACTTTTCGCACTTGTGTTGGTGCAGGAAACCACTTTTGCACTTGTATTAGTGTGGAAAAAACACTTTTTGCACTTGTGATAGTGTTGAAAAACCACTTTTCGCACTTGTGTTGGTGCAGGAAACCACTTTTGCACTTTTATTAGTGTGGAAAAAACACTTTTTACACTTGTGATAGTGTTGAGAAACCGCTTTTCGCACTTGTGTTAGTGTTGAAAAACCACTTTTCGCACTTGTGTTAGTGTTGAAAAACCACTTTTCACACTTGTGTTGGTGCAGGAAACCACTTTTGCACTTGTATTAGTGTGCAAAAAACACTTTTCGCACTTGTGTTAGTGTTGAAAAACCACTTTTCGCACTTGTGTTAGTGTTGAAAAACCACTTTTCGCACTTGTGTTGGTGCTGGAAACCACTTTTGCACTTGTATTAGTGTGGAAAAAACACCTTTTACACTTGTGATAGTGTTGAAAAACCACTTTTCGCACTTGTGTTAGTGTTGAAAAACCACTTTTCGCACTTGTGTTGGTGCAGGAAACCACTTTTGCACTTGTATTAGTGTGGAAAAACCACTTTTCGCACTTGTGTTAGTGTTGAAAAACCACCTTTCGCACTTGTGTTGGTGCAGGAAACCACTTTTGCACTTGTATTAGTGTGGAAAAACCACTTTTCGCACTTGTGTTAGTGTTGTAAAACCACTTTTCTCACTTGTGTTAGTGTTGAAAAACCACTTTTCGCACTTGTGTTAGTGTTGAAAAACCACTTTTCGCACTTGTGTTGGTGCAGGAAACCACTTTTACACTTGTATTAGTGTGGAAAAAACACTTTTTTCACTTGTGATAGTGTTGAAAAACCACTTTTCGCACTTGTGTTAGTGTTGAAAAACCACTTTCCGCACTTGTGTTGGTGCAGGAAACAACTTTTGCACTTGTATTACTGTGGAAAAAACACTTTTTACACTTGTGATAGTGTTGAAAAACCACTTTTCGCACTTGTGTTAGTGTTGAAAAACCACTTTTCGCACTTGTGTTGGTGCAGGAAACCACTTTTGCACTTGATTAGTGTGGAAAAACCACTTTTCGCACTTGTGTTAGTGTTGAAAAACCACTTCTCGCACTTGTGTTAGTGTTGAAAAACCACTTTTCGCACTTGTGTTGGTGCAGGAAACCACTTTTGCAGTTGTATTAGTGTGGAAAAAACACTTTTCGCACTTGTGTTAGTGTTGAGAAACCACTTTTCGCACTTGTGTTAGTGTTGAAAAACCACTTTTCGCACTTGTGTTTGTGTTGAAAAACCACTTTTCGCACTTGTGTTGGTGCAGGGAACCACTTTTGCACTTGTATTAGTGTGGAAAAAACACTTTTTGCACTTGTGATAGTGTTGAAAAACCACTTTTCGCACTT
Source organism: Myxine glutinosa (assembly GCF_964187855.1). Taxonomy (NCBI): domain Eukaryota; kingdom Metazoa; phylum Chordata; class Myxini; order Myxiniformes; family Myxinidae; genus Myxine; species Myxine glutinosa. The sequence goes on along the minus strand of NW_027617572.1, from coordinate 79,506 downwards.
GTGTTAGTGTTGAAAAACCACTTTTCCCACTTGTGTTGGTGCAGGAAACCACTTTTGCACTTGTATTAGTGTGGAAAAAACACTTTTCGCACTTGTGTTAGTATTGAAAAACCACTTTTCGCACTTGTGTTAGTGTTGAAAAACCACTTTTCGCACTTGTGTTGGTGCAGGAAACCACTTTTGCACTTGTATTAGTGTGGAAAAAACACTTTTTGCACTTGTGATAGTGTTGAAAAACCACTTTTCGCACTTGTGTTAGTGTTGAAAAACCACTTTTCGCACTTGTGTTGGTGCAGGAAACCACTTTTGCACTTGTATTAGTGTGGAAAAAACACTTTTAGCACTTGTGTTAGTGTTGAAAAACCACTTTTCGCACTTGTGTTAGTGTTGAAAAACCACTTTTCGCACTTGTGTTGGTGCAAGAAACCACTTTTGCACTTGTATTAGTGTGGAAAAAACACTTTTTGCACTTGTGATAGTGTTGAAAAACCACTTTTCGCACTTGTGTTAGTGTTGAAAAACCACTTTTTGCACTTGTGTTGGTGCAGGAAACCACTTTTGCACTTGTATTAGTGTGGAAAAACCACTTTTCGCACTTGTGTTAGTGTTGAAAAACCACTTTTCGCACTTGTGTTGGTGCAGGAAACCACTTTTGCACTTGTATTAGTGTGGAAAACCACTTTTCGCACTTGTGTTAGTGTTGAAAAACAACTTTTCGCACTTGTGTTAGTGTTGAAAACCACTTTTCGCACTTGTATTAGTGTGGAAAAAACACTTTTTGCACTTGTGATAGTGTTGAAAAACCACTTTTCGCACTTGTGTTGGTGCAGGAAACCACTTTTGCACTTGTATTAGTGTGGAAACAACCACTTTTCGCACTTGTGTTAGTGTTGAAAAACCACTTTTCGCACTTGTGTTGGTGCAGGAAACCACTTTTGCACTTGTATTAGTGTGGAAAAAACACTTTTCGCACTTGTGTTAGTGTTGAAAAACCACTTTTCGCACTTGTGTTAGTGTTGAAAAACCACTTTTCGCACTTGTGTTGGTGCAGGAAACCACTTTTGCACTTGTATTAGTGTGGAAAAAATACTTTTTGCACTTGTGATAGTGTTGAAAAACCACTTTTCGCACTTGTGTTAGTGTTGAAAAACCACTTTTCGCACTTGTGTTGGTGCAGGAAACCACTTTTGCACTTGTATTAGTGTGGAAAAACCACTTTTCGCACTTGTGTTAGTGTTGAAAAACCACTTTTCGCACTTGTATTAGTGTGGAAAAACCACTTTTCGCACTTGTGTTGGTGCAGGAAACCACTTTTGCACTTGTATTAGTGTGGAAAAACTACTTTTCGCACTTGTGTTAGTGTTGAAAAACCACTTTTCGCACTTGTGTTGGTGCAGGAAACCACTTTTGCACTTGTATTAGTGTGGAAAAACCACTTTTCGAACTTGTGTTAGTGTTGAAAAACAACTTTTCGCACTTGTGTTAGTGTTGAAAAACCACTTTTCGCACTTGTATTAGTGTAGAAAAAACACTTTTTGCACTTGCGATAGTGTTGAAAAACAACTTTTCGCACTTGTGTTGGTGCAGGAAACCACTTTTGCACTTGTATTAGTGTGGAAAACCACTTTTCGCACTTGTGTTAGTGTTGAAAAACCACTTTTCGCACTTGTGTTAGTGTTGAAAAACCACTTTTCGCACCTGTGTTGGTGCAGGAAACCACTTTTGCACTTGTATTAGTGTGGAAAAACCACTTTTCGCACTTGTGTTCGTGTTGAAAAACCACTTTTCGCACTTGTGTTAGTGTTGAAAAACCACTTTTCGCACTTGTGTTGGTGCAGGAAACCACTTTTGCACTTGTATTCGTGTGGAAAAAACACTTTTTACACTTGTGATAGTGTTGAAAAAACACTTTTCGCACTTGTGTTAGTGTTGAAAAACCACTTTTCGCACTTGTGTTGGTGCAGGAAACCACTTTTGCACTTGTATTAGTGTGGAAAAACCACTTTTCGCACTTGTGTTAGTGTTGAAAAACCACTTTTCGCACTTGTGTTAGTGTTGAAAAACCACTTTTCGCACTTGTGTTAGTGTTGAAAAACCACTTTTCGCACTTGTGTTGGTGCAGGAAACCACTTTTGCACTTGTATTAGTGTGGAAAAAGCCACTTTTCGCACTTGTGTTAGAGTTGAAAAACCACTTTTCGCACTTGTGTTAGTGTTGAAAAACCACTTTTCGCACTTGTGTTGGTGCAGGAAACCACTTTTGCACTTGTATTAGTGTGGAAAAAACACTTTTTACACTTGTGATAGTGTTGAAAAACCACTTTTCGCACTTGTGTTAGTGTTGAAAAACCACTTTTCGCACTTGTGTTGGTGCAGGAAACCACTTTTGCACTTGTATTAGTGTGGAAAAACCACTTTTCGCACTTGTGTTAGTGTTGAAAAACCACCTTTCGCACTTGTGTTGGTGCAGGAAACCTCTTTTGCACTTGTATTAGTGTGGAAAAACCACTTTTCGCACTTGTGTTAGTGTTGAAAAACCACTTTTCGCACTTGTGTTAGTGTTGAAAAACCACTTTTCGCACTTGTGTTAGTGTTGAAAAACCACTTTTCGCACTTGTGTTGGTGCAGGAAACCACTTTTGCACTTGTATTAGTGTGGAAAAAGCCACTTTTCGCACTTGTGTTAGAGTTGAAAAACCACTTTTCGCACTTGTGTTAGTGTTGAAAAACCACTTTTCCCACTTGTGTTGGTGCAGGAAACCACTTTTGCACTTGTATTAGTGTGGAAAAAACACTTTTTGCACTTGTGATAGTGTTGAAAAACCACTTTTCACACTTGTGTTAGTGTTGAAAAAACACTTTTTGCACTTGTGATAGTGTTGAAAAACCACTTTTCGCACTTGTGTTAGTGTTGAAAAACCACTTTTCGCACTTGTGTTGGTGCAGGAAACCACTTTTGCACTTGTATTAGTGTGGAAAAACCACTTTTCGCACTTGTGTTAGTGTTGAAAAACCACTTTTCGCACTTGTGTTGGTGCAGGAAACCACTTTTGCACTTGTATTAGTGTGGAAAAACCACTTTTCGCACTTGTGTTAGTGTTGAAAAACCACTTTTCGCACTTGTATTAGTGCAGAAAAAACACTTTTTGCACTTGTGATAGTGTTGAAAAACCACTTTTCACACTTGTGTTGGTGCAGGAAACCACTTTTGCACTTGTATTAGTGTGGAAAAACCACTTTTCGCACTTGTGTTAGTGTTGAAAAACCACCTTTCGCACTTGTGTTGGTGCAGGAAACCTCTTTTGCACTTGTATTAGTGTGGAAAAACCACTTTTCGCACTTGTGTTAGTGTTGAAAAACCACTTTTCGCACTTGTGTTAGTGTTGAAAAACCACTTTTCGCACTTGTGTTAGTGTTGAAAAACCACTTTTCGCACTTGTGTTGGTGCAGGAAACCACTTTTGCACTTGTATTAGTGTGGAAAAAGCCACTTTTCGCACTTGTGTTAGAGTTGAAAAACCACTTTTCGCACTTGTGTTAGTGTTGAAAAACCACTTTTCCCACTTGTGTTGGTGCAGGAAACCACTTTTGCACTTGTATTAGTGTGGAAAAAACACTTTTCGCACTTGTGTTAGTGTTGAAAAACCACTTTTCGCACTTGTATTAGTGTTGAAAAATCACTTTTGGCACTTGTGTTTGTGTTGAAAAACCACTTTTCGCACTTGTGTTGGTGCAGGAAACCACTTTTGCACTTGTATTAGTGTGGAAAAAACACTTTTTGCACTTGTGATAGTGTTGAAAAACCACTTTTCGCACTTGTGTTAGTGCTGAAAAAACACTTTTTGCACTTGTGATAGTGTTGAAAAACCACTTTTCGCACTTGTGTTAGTGTTGAAAAACCACTTTTCGCACTTGTGTTGGTGCAGGAAACCACTTTTGCACTTGTATTAGTGTGGAAAAACCACTTTTCGCACTTGTGTTAGTGTTGAAAAACCACTTTTCGCACTTGTGTTGGTGCAGGAAACCACTTTTGCACTTGTATTAGTGTGGAAAAACCACTTTTCGCGCTTGTGTTAGTGTTGAAAAACCACTTTTCGCACTTGTATTAGTGCAGAAAAAACACTTTTTGCACTTGTGATAGTGTTGAAAAACCACTTTTCACACTTGTGTTGGTGCAGGAAACCACTTTTGCACTTGTATTAGTGTGGAAAAACCACTTTTCGCACTTGTGTTAGTGTTGAAAAACCACTTTTCGCACTTGTGTTAGTGTTGAAAAACCACTTTTCGCACCTGTGTTTGTGTTGAAAAACCACTTTTCGCACTTGTGTTGGTGCAGGAAACCACTTTTGCACTTGTATTAGTGTGGAAAAATCACTTTTTGCACTTGTGATAGTGTTGAAAAACCACTTTTCGCACTTGTGTTAGTGTTGAAAAACCACTTTTCGCACTTGTGTTGGTGCAGGAAACCACTTTTGCACTTGTATTAGTGTGGAAAAAACACTTTTAGCACTTGTGTTAGTGTTGAAAAACCACTTTTCGCACTTGTATTAGTGCAGAAAAAACACTTTTTGCACTTGTGATAGTGTTGAAAAACCACTTTTCACACTTGTGTTGGTGCAGGAAACCACTTTTGCACTTGTATTAGTGTGGAAAAACCACTTTTCGCACTTGTGTTGGTGCAGGAAACCACTTTTGCACTTGTATTAGTGTGGAAAAAATACTTTTTGCACTTGTGATAGTGTTGAAAAACCACTTTTCGCAGTTGTGTTTGTGTTGAAAAACCACTTTTCGCACTTGTATTAGTGTGGAAAAACCACTTTTCGCACTTGTGTTGGTGCAGGAAACCACTTTTGCACTTGTATTAGTGTGGAAAAACCACTTTTCGCACTTGTGTTAGTGTTGAAAAACCACTTTTCGCACTTGTGTTGGTGCAGGAAACCACTTTTGCACTTGTATTAGTGTGGAAAAACCACTTTTCGCACTTGTGTTAGTGTTGAAAAACAACTTTTTGCACTTGTGTTAGTGTTGAAAAACCACTTTTTGCACTTGTATTAGTGTAGAAAAAACACTTTTTGCACTTGTGATAGTGTTGAAAAACAACTTTTCGCACTTGTGTTGGTGCAGCAAACCACTTTTGCACTTGTATTAGTGTGGAAAAACCACTTTTCGCACTTGTGTTAGTGTTGAAAAACCACTTTTCGCACTTGTGTTAGTGTTGAAAAACCACTTTTCGCACCTGTGTTGGTGCAGGAAACCACTTTTGCACTTGTATTAGTGTGAAAAAACCACTTTTCGCACTTGTGTTAGTGTTGAAAAACCACTTTTCGCACTTGTGTTAGTGTTGAAAAACCACTTTTCGCACTTGTGTTGGTGCAGGAAACCACTTTTGCACTTGTATTAGTGTGGAAAAAACACTTTTTACACTTGTGATAGTGTTGAAAAACCACTTTTCGCACTTGTGTTAGTGTTGAAAAACCACTTTTCGCACTTGTGTTAGTGTTGAAAAACCACTTTTCGCACTTGTGTTAGTGTTGAAAAACCACTTTTCGCACTTGTGTTAGTGTTGAAAAACCACTTTTCGCACTTGTGTTAGTGTTGAAAAACCACTTTTCGCACTTGTTTTAGTGTTGAAAAACCACTTTTCGCACTTGTGTTAGTGTTGAAAAACCACTTTTCGCACTTGTGTTGGTGCAGGAAACCACTTTTGCACTTGTATTAGTGTGGAAAAAGCCACTTTTCGCACTTGTGTTAGAGTTGAAAAACCACTTTTCGCACTTGTGTTAGTGTTGAAAAACCACTTTTCCCACTTGTGTTGGTACAGGAAACCACTTTTGCACTTGTATTAGTGTGGAAAAAACACTTTTTGCACTTGTGATAGTGTTGAAAAACCACTTTTCACACTTGTGTTAGTGTTGAAAAAACACTTTTTGCACTTGTGATAGTGTTGAAAAACCACTTTTCGCACTTGTGTTAGTGTTGAAAAACCACTTTTCGCACTTGTGTTGGTGCAGGAAACCACTTTTGCACTTGTATTAGTGTGGAAAAACCACTTTTCGCACTTGTGTTAGTGTTGAAAAACCACTTTTCGCACTTGTGTTGGTGCAGGAAACCACTTTTGCACTTGTATTAGTGTGGAAAAACCACTTTTCGCACTTGTGTTAGTGTTGAAAAACCACTTTTCGCACTTGTATTAGTGCAGAAAAAACACTTTTTGCACTTGTGATAGTGTTGAAAAACCACTTTTCACACTTGTGTTGGTGCAGGAAACCACTTTTGCACTTGTATTAGTGTGGAAAAACCACTTTTCGCACTTGTGTTAGTGTTGAAAAACCACCTTTCGCACTTGTGTTGGTGCAGGAAACCTCTTTTGCACTTGTATTAGTGTGGAAAAACCACTTTTCGCACTTGTGTTAGTGTTGAAAAACCACTTTTCGCACTTGTGTTAGTGTTGAAAAACCACTTTTCGCACTTGTGTTAGTGTTGAAAAACCACTTTTCGCACTTGTGTTGGTGCAGGAAACCACTTTTGCACTTGTATTAGTGTGGAAAAAGCCACTTTTCGCACTTGTGTTAGAGTTGAAAAACCACTTTTCGCACTTGTGTTAGTGTTGAAAAACCACTTTTCCCACTTGTGTTGGTGCAGGAAACCACTTTTGCACTTGTATTAGTGTGGAAAAAACACTTTTCGCACTTGTGTTAGTGTTGAAAAACCACTTTTCGCACTTGTATTAGTGTTGAAAAATCACTTTTGGCACTTGTGTTTGTGTTGAAAAACCACTTTTCGCACTTGTGTTGGTGCAGGAAACCACTTTTGCACTTGTATTAGTGTGGAAAAAACACTTTTTGCACTTGTGATAGTGTTGAAAAACCACTTTTCGCACTTGTGTTAGTGCTGAAAAAACACTTTTTGCACTTGTGATAGTGTTGAAAAACCACTTTTCGCACTTGTGTTAGTGTTGAAAAACCACTTTTCGCACTTGTGTTGGTGCAGGAAACCACTTTTGCACTTGTATTAGTGTGGAAACAACCACTTTTCGCACTTGTGTTAGTGTTGAAAAACCACTTTTCGCACTTGTATTAGTGTGGAAACAACCACTTTTCGCACTTGTGTTAGTGTTGAAAAACCACTTTTCGCACTTGTGTTGGTGCAGGAAACCACTTTTGCACTTGTATTAGTGTGGAAAAACCACTTTTCGCACTTGTGTTAGTGTTGAAAAACCACTTTTCGCACTTGTGTTGGTGCAGGAAACCACTTTTGCACTTGTATTAGTGTGGAAAACCACTTTTCGCACTTGTGTTAGTGTTGAAAAACAACTTTTCGCACTTGTGTTAGTGTTGAAAACCACTTTTCGCACTTGTATTAGTGTGGAAAAAACACTTTTTGCACTTGTGATAGTGTTGAAAAACCACTTTTCGCACTTGTGTTGGTGCAGGAAACCACTTTTGCACTTGTATTAGTGTGGAAACAACCACTTTTCGCACTTGTGTTAGTGTTGAAAAACCACTTTTCGCACTTGTGTTGGTGCAGGAAACCACTTTTGCACTTGTATTAGTGTGGAAAAAACACTTTTCGCACTTGTGTTAGTGTTGAAAAACCACTTTTCGCACTTGTGTTAGTGTTGAAAAACCACTTTTCGCACTTGTGTTGGTGCAGGAAACCACTTTTGCACTTGTATTAGTGTGGAAAAAATACTTTTTGCACTTGTGATAGTGTTGAAAAACCACTTTTCGCACTTGTGTTAGTGTTGAAAAACCACTTTTCGCACTTGTGTTGGTGCAGGAAACCACTTTTGCACTTGTATTAGTGTGGAAAAACCACTTTTCGCACTTGTGTTAGTGTTGAAAAACCACTTTTCGCACTTGTATTAGTGTGGAAAAACCACTTTTCGCACTTGTGTTGGTGCAGGAAACCACTTTTGCACTTGTATTAGTGTGGAAAAACTACTTTTCGCACTTGTGTTAGTGTTGAAAAACCACTTTTCGCACTTGTGTTGGTGCAGGAAACCACTTTTGCACTTGTATTAGTGTGGAAAAACCACTTTTCGCACTTGTGTTAGTGTTGAAAAACAACTTTTCGCACTTGTGTTAGTGTTGAAAAACCACTTTTCGCACTTGTATTAGTGTAGAAAAAACACTTTTTGCACTTGCGATAGTGTTGAAAAACAACTTTTCGCACTTGTGTTGGTGCAGGAAACCACTTTTGCACTTGTATTAGTGTGGAAAACCACTTTTCGCACTTGTGTTAGTGTTGAAAAACCACTTTTCGCACTTGTGTTAGTGTTGAAAAACCACTTTTCGCACCTGTGTTGGTGCAGGAAACCACTTTTGCACTTGTATTAGTGTGGAAAACCACTTTTCGCACTTGTGTTCGTGTTGAAAAACCACTTTTCGCACTTGTGTTAGTGTTGAAAAACCACTTTTCGCACTTGTGTTGGTGCAGGAAACCACTTTTGCACTTGTATTCGTGTGGAAAAAACACTTTTTACACTTGTGATAGTGTTGAAAAAACACTTTTCGCACTTGTGTTAGTGTTGAAAAACCACTTTTCGCACTTGTGTTGGTGCAGGAAACCACTTTTGCACTTGTATTAGTGTGGAAAAACCACTTTTCGCACTTGTGTTAGTGTTGAAAAACCACTTTTCGCACTTGTGTTAGTGTTGAAAAACCACTTTTCGCACTTGTGTTAGTGTTGAAAAACCACTTTTCGCACTTGTGTTGGTGCAGGAAACCACTTTTGCACTTGTATTAGTGTGGAAAAAGCCACTTTTCGCACTTGTGTTAGAGTTGAAAAACCACTTTTCGCACTTGTGTTAGTGTTGAAAAACCACTTTTCGCACTTGTGTTGGTGCAGGAAACCACTTTTGCACTTGTATTAGTGTGGAAAAAACACTTTTTACACTTGTGATAGTGTTGAAAAACCACTTTTCGCACTTGTGTTAGTGTTGAAAAACCACTTTTCGCACTTGTGTTGGTGCAGGAAACCACTTTTGCACTTGTATTAGTGTGGAAAAACCACTTTTCGCACTTGTGTTAGTGTTGAAAAACCACCTTTCGCACTTGTGTTGGTGCAGGAAACCTCTTTTGCACTTGTATTAGTGTGGAAAAACCACTTTTCGCACTTGTGTTAGTGTTGAAAAACCACTTTTCGCACTTGTGTTAGTGTTGAAAAACCACTTTTCGCACTTGTGTTAGTGTTGAAAAACCACTTTTCGCACTTGTGTTGGTGCAGGAAACCACTTTTGCACTTGTATTAGTGTGGAAAAAGCCACTTTTCGCACTTGTGTTAGAGTTGAAAAACCACTTTTCGCACTTGTGTTAGTGTTGAAAAACCACTTTTCCCACTTGTGTTGGTGCAGGAAACCACTTTTGCACTTGTATTAGTGTGGAAAAAACACTTTTTGCACTTGTGATAGTGTTGAAAAACCACTTTTCACACTTGTGTTAGTGTTGAAAAAACACTTTTTGCACTTGTGATAGTGTTGAAAAACCACTTTTCGCACTTGTGTTAGTGTTGAAAAACCACTTTTCGCACTTGTGTTGGTGCAGGAAACCACTTTTGCACTTGTATTAGTGTGGAAAAACCACTTTTCGCACTTGTGTTAGTGTTGAAAAACCACTTTTCGCACTTGTGTTGGTGCAGGAAACCACTTTTGCACTTGTATTAGTGTGGAAAAACCACTTTTCGCACTTGTGTTAGTGTTGAAAAACCACTTTTCGCACTTGTATTAGTGCAGAAAAAACACTTTTTGCACTTGTGATAGTGTTGAAAAACCACTTTTCACACTTGTGTTGGTGCAGGAAACCACTTTTGCACTTGTATTAGTGTGGAAAAACCACTTTTCGCACTTGTGTTAGTGTTGAAAAACAACCTTTCGCACTTGTGTTGGTGCAGGAAACCTCTTTTGCACTTGTATTAGTGTGGAAAAACCACTTTTCGCACTTGTGTTAGTGTTGAAAAACCACTTTTCGCACTTGTGTTAGTGTTGAAAAACCACTTTTCGCACTTGTGTTAGTGTTGAAAAACCACTTTTCGCACTTGTGTTGGTGCAGGAAACCACTTTTGCACTTGTATTAGTGTGGAAAAAGCCACTTTTCGCACTTGTGTTAGAGTTGAAAAACCACTTTTCGCACTTGTGTTAGTGTTGAAAAACCACTTTTCCCACTTGTGTTGGTGCAGGAAACCACTTTTGCACTTGTATTAGTGTGGAAAAAACACTTTTCGCACTTGTGTTAGTGTTGAAAAACCACTTTTCGCACTTGTATTAGTGTTGAAAAATCACTTTTGGCACTTGTGTTTGTGTTGAAAAACCACTTTTCGCACTTGTGTTGGTGCAGGAAACCACTTTTGCACTTGTATTAGTGTGGAAAAAACACTTTTTGCACTTGTGATAGTGTTGAAAAACCACTTTTCGCACTTGTGTTAGTGCTGAAAAAACACTTTTTGCACTTGTGATAGTGTTGAAAAACCACTTTTCGCACTTGTGTTAGTGTTGAAAAACCACTTTTCGCACTTGTGTTGGTGCAGGAAACCACTTTTGCACTTGTATTAGTGTGGAAAAACCACTTTTCGCACTTGTGTTAGTGTTGAAAAACCACTTTTCGCACTTGTGTTGGTGCAGGAAACCACTTTTGCACTTGTATTAGTGTGGAAAAACCACTTTTCGCGCTTGTGTTAGTGTTGAAAAACCACTTTTCGCACTTGTATTAGTGCAGAAAAAACACTTTTTGCACTTGTGATAGTGTTGAAAAACCACTTTTCACACTTGTGTTGGTGCAGGAAACCACTTTTGCACTTGTATTAGTGTGGAAAAACCACTTTTCGCACTTGTGTTAGTGTTGAAAAACCACTTTTCGCACTTGTGTTAGTGTTGAAAAACCACTTTTCGCACCTGTGTTTGTGTTGAAAAACCACTTTTCGCACTTGTGTTGGTGCAGGAAACCACTTTTGCACTTGTATTAGTGTGGAAAAATCACTTTTTGCACTTGTGATAGTGTTGAAAAACCACTTTTCGCACTTGTGTTAGTGTTGAAAAACCACTTTTCGCACTTGTGTTGGTGCAGGAAACCACTTTTGCACTTGTATTAGTGTGGAAAAAACACTTTTAGCACTTGTGTTAGTGTTGAAAAACCACTTTTCGCACTTGTATTAGTGCAGAAAAAACACTTTTTGCACTTGTGATAGTGTTGAAAAACCACTTTTCACACTTGTGTTGGTGCAGGAAACCACTTTTGCACTTGTATTAGTGTGGAAAAACCACTTTTCGCACTTGTGTTGGTGCAGGAAACCACTTTTGCACTTGTATTAGTGTGGAAAAAATACTTTTTGCACTTGTGATAGTGTTGAAAAACCACTTTTCGCAGTTGTGTTTGTGTTGAAAAACCACTTTTCGCACTTGTATTAGTGTGGAAAAACCACTTTTCGCACTTGTGTTGGTGCAGGAAACCACTTTTGCACTTGTATTAGTGTGGAAAAACCACTTTTCGCACTTGTGTTAGTGTTGAAAAACCACTTTTCGCACTTGTGTTGGTGCAGGAAACCACTTTTGCACTTGTATTAGTGTGGAAAAACCACTTTTCGCACTTGTGTTAGTGTTGAAAAACAACTTTTTGCACTTGTGTTAGTGTTGAAAAACCACTTTTTGCACTTGTATTAGTGTAGAAAAAACACTTTTTGCACTTGTGATAGTGTTGAAAAACAACTTTTCGCACTTGTGTTGGTGCAGCAAACCACTTTTGCACTTGTATTAGTGTGGAAAAACCACTTTTCGCACTTGTGTTAGTGTTGAAAAACCACTTTTCGCACTTGTGTTAGTGTTGAAAAACCACTTTTCGCACCTGTGTTGGTGCAGGAAACCACTTTTGCACTTGTATTAGTGTGAAAAAACCACTTTTCGCACTTGTGTTAGTGTTGAAAAACCACTTTTCGCACTTGTGTTAGTGTTGAAAAACCACTTTTCGCACTTGTGTTGGTGCAGGAAACCACTTTTGCACTTGTATTAGTGTGGAAAAAACACTTTTTACACTTGTGATAGTGTTGAAAAACCACTTTTCGCACTTGTGTTAGTGTTGAAAAACCACTTTTCGCACTTGTGTTAGTGTTGAAAAACCACTTTTCGCACTTGTGTTAGTGTTGAAAAACCACTTTTCGCACTTGTGTTAGTGTTGAAAAACCACTTTTCGCACTTGTGTTAGTGTTGAAAAACCACTTTTCGCACTTGTTTTAGTGTTGAAAAACCACTTTTCGCACTTGTGTTAGTGTTGAAAAACCACTTTTCGCACTTGTGTTGGTGCAGGAAACCACTTTTGCACTTGTATTAGTGTGGAAAAAGCCACTTTTCGCACTTGTGTTAGAGTTGAAAAACCACTTTTCGCACTTGTGTTAGTGTTGAAAAACCACTTTTCCCACTTGTGTTGGTACAGGAAACCACTTTTGCACTTGTATTAGTGTGGAAAAAACACTTTTTGCACTTGTGATAGTGTTGAAAAACCACTTTTCACACTTGTGTTAGTGTTGAAAAAACACTTTTTGCACTTGTGATAGTGTTGAAAAACCACTTTTCGCACTTGTGTTAGTGTTGAAAAACCACTTTTCGCACTTGTGTTGGTGCAGGAAACCACTTTTGCACTTGTATTAGTGTGGAAAAACCACTTTTCGCACTTGTGTTAGTGTTGAAAAACCACTTTTCGCACTTGTGTTGGTGCAGGAAACCACTTTTGCACTTGTATTAGTGTGGAAAAACCACTTTTCGCACTTGTGTTAGTGTTGAAAAACCACTTTTCGCACTTGTATTAGTGCAGAAAAAACACTTTTTGCACTTGTGATAGTGTTGAAAAACCACTTTTCACACTTGTGTTGGTGCAGGAAACCACTTTTGCACTTGTATTAGTGTGGAAAAACCACTTTTCGCACTTGTGTTAGTGTTGAAAAACCACCTTTCGCACTTGTGTTGGTGCAGGAAACCTCTTTTGCACTTGTATTAGTGTGGAAAAACCACTTTTCGCACTTGTGTTAGTGTTGAAAAACCACTTTTCGCACTTGTGTTAGTGTTGAAAAACCACTTTTCGCACTTGTGTTAGTGTTGAAAAACCACTTTTCGCACTTGTGTTGGTGCAGGAAACCACTTTTGCACTTGTATTAGTGTGGAAAAAGCCACTTTTCGCACTTGTGTTAGAGTTGAAAAACCACTTTTCGCACTTGTGTTAGTGTTGAAAAACCACTTTTCCCACTTGTGTTGGTGCAGGAAACCACTTTTGCACTTGTATTAGTGTGGAAAAAACACTTTTCGCACTTGTGTTAGTGTTGAAAAACCACTTTTCGCACTTGTATTAGTGTTGAAAAATCACTTTTGGCACTTGTGTTTGTGTTGAAAAACCACTTTTCGCACTTGTGTTGGTGCAGGAAACCACTTTTGCACTTGTATTAGTGTGGAAAAAACACTTTTTGCACTTGTGATAGTGTTGAAAAACCACTTTTCGCACTTGTGTTAGTGCTGAAAAAACACTTTTTGCACTTGTGATAGTGTTGAAAAACCACTTTTCGCACTTGTGTTAGTGTTGAAAAACCACTTTTCGCACTTGTGTTGGTGCAGGAAACCACTTTTGCACTTGTATTAGTGTGGAAAAACCACTTTTCGCACTTGTGTTAGTGTTGAAAAACCACTTTTCGCACTTGTGTTGGTGCAGGAAACCACTTTTGCACTTGTATTAGTGTGGAAAAACCACTTTTCGCACTTGTGTTAGTGTTGAAAAACCACTTTTCGCACTTGTATTAGTGCAGAAAAAACACTTTTTGCACTTGTGATAGTGTTGAAAAACCACTTTTCACACTTGTGTTGGTGCAGGAAACCACTTTTGCACTTGTATTAGTGTGGAAAAACCACTTTTCGCACTTGTGTTAGTGTTGAAAAACCACTTTTCGCACTTGTGTTAGTGTTGAAAAACCACTTTTCGCACCTGTGTTTGTGTTGAAAAACCACTTTTCGCACTTGTGTTGGTGCAGGAAACCACTTTTGCACTTGTATTAGTGTGGAAAAATCACTTTTTGCACTTGTGATAGTGTTGAAAAACCACTTTTCGCACTTGTGTTAGTGTTGAAAAACCACTTTTCGCACTTGTGTTGGTGCAGGAAACCACTTTTGCACTTGTATTAGTGTGGAAAAAACACTTTTAGCACTTGTGTCAGTGTTGAAAAACCACTTTTCGCACTTGTATTAGTGCAGAAAAAACACTTTTTGCACTTGTGATAGTGTTGAAAAACCACTTTTCACACTTGTGTTGGTGCAGGAAACCACTTTTGCACTTGTATTAGTGTGGAAAAACCACTTTTCGCACTTGTGTTGGTGCAGGAAACCACTTTTGCACTTGTATTAGTGTGGAAAAAATACTTTTTGCACTTGTGATAGTGTTGAAAAACCACTTTTCGCAGTTGTGTTTGTGTTGAAAAACCACTTTTCGCACTTGTGTTGGTGCAGGAAACCACTTTTGCACTTGTATTAGTGTGGAAAAACCACTTTTCGCACTTGTGTTAGTGTTGAAAAACCACTTTTCGCACTTGTATTAGTGTGGAAAAACCACTTTTCGCACTTGTGTTGGTGCAGGAAACCACTTTTGCACTTGTATTAGTGTGGAAAAACCACTTTTCGCACTTGTGTTAGTGTTGAAAAACCACTTTTCGCACTTGTGTTGGTGCAGGAAACCACTTTTGCACTTGTATTAGTGTGGAAAAACCACTTTTCGCACTTGTGTTAGTGTTGAAAAACAACTTTTTGCACTTGTGTTAGTGTTGAAAAACCACTTTTCGCACTTGTATTAGTGTAGAAAAAACACTTTTTGCACTTGTGATAGTGTTGAAAAACAACTTTTCGCACTTGTGTTGGTGCAGCAAACCACTTTTGCACTTGTATTAGTGTGGAAAAACCACTTTTCGCACTTGTGTTAGTGTTGAAAAACCACTTTTCGCACTTGTGTTAGTGTTGAAAAACCACTTTTCGCACCTGTGTTGGTGCAGGAAACCACTTTTGCACTTGTATTAGTGTGAAAAAACCACTTTTCGCACTTGTGTTAGTGTTGAAAAACCACTTTTCGCACTTGTGTTAGTGTTGAAAAACCACTTTTCGCACTTGTGTTGGTGCAGGAAACCACTTTTGCACTTGTATTAGTGTGGAAAAAACACTTTTTACACTTGTGATAGTGTTGAAAAACCACTTTTCGCACTTGTGTTAGTGTTGAAAAACCACTTTTCGCACTTGTGTTGGTGCAGGAAACCACTTTTGCACTTGTATTAGTGTGGAAAAACCACTTTTCGCACTTGTGTTAGTGTTGAAAAACCACCTTTCGCACTTGTGTTGGTGCAGGAAACCTCTTTTGCACTTGTATTAGTGTGGAAAAACCACTTTTCGCACTTGTGTTAGTGTTGAAAAACCACTTTTCGCACTTGTGTTAGTGTTGAAAAACCACTTTTCGCACTTGTGTTAGTGTTGAAAAACCACTTTTCGCACTTGTGTTGGTGCAGGAAACCACTTTTGCACTTGTATTAGTGTGGAAAAACCACTTTTCGCACTTGTGTTAGTGTTGAAAAACCACTTTTCGCACTTGTGTTGGTGCAGGAAACCACTTTTGCACTTGTATTAGTGTGGAAAAACCACTTTTCGCACTTGTGTTAGTGTTGAAAAACCACTTTTCGCACTTGTATTAGTGCAGAAAAAACACTTTTTGCACTTGTGATAATGTTGAAAAACCACTTTTGCACTTGTATTAGTGTGGAAAAACCACTTTTCGCACTTGTGTTAGTGTTGAAAAACCACTTTTCGCACTTGTGTTAGTGTTGAAAAACCACTTTTCGCACCTGTGTTGGTGCAGGAAACCACTTTTGCACTTGTATTAGTGTGGAAAAACCACTTTTCGCACTTGTGTTAGTGTTGAAAAACCACTTTTCGCACTTGTGTTAGTGTTGAAAAACCACTTTTCGCACTTGTGTTGGTGCAGGAACCACTTTTGCACTTGTATTAGTGTGGAAAAAACACTTTTTGCACTTGTGATAGTGTTGAAAAACCACTTTTCGCACTTGTGTTAGTGTTGAAAAACCACTTTTCGCACTTGTGTTGGTGCAGGAAACCACTTTTGCACTTGTTTTAGTGTGGAAAAACCACTTTTCGCACTTGTGTTAGTGTTGAAAAACCACTTTTCGCACTTGTGTTCGTGTTAAAAAACCACTTTCGCACTTGTATTGGTGCAGGAAACCACTTTTGCACTTGTATTCGTGTGGAAAAAACACTTTTCGCACTTGTGTTAGTGTTGAAAAACCACTTTTCGCACTTGTGTTAGTGTTGAAAAACCACTTTTCGCACTTGTGTTGGTGCAGGAAACCACTTTTGCACTTGTATTAGTGTGGAAAAAACACTTTTTGCACTTGTGATAGTGTTGAAAAACCACTTTTCACACTTGTGTTGGTGCAGGAAACCACTTTTGCACTTGTATTAGTGTGGAAAAAACACTTTTTACACTTGTGATAGTGTTGAAAAACCACTTTTCGCACTTGTGTTAGTGTTGAAAAACCACTTTTCGCACTTGTGTTAGTGTTGAAAAACCACTTTTCACACTTCTGTTGGTGCAGGAAACCACTTTTGCACTTGTATTAGTGTGCAAAAAACACTTTTCGCACTTGTGTTAGTGTTGAAAAACCACTTTTCGCACTTGTGTTAGTGTAATAAACCACTTTTCGCACTTGTGTTGGTGCTGGAAACCACTTTTGCACTTGTATTAGTGTGGAAAAAACACTTTTTACACTTGTGATAGTGTTGAAAAACCACTTTTCGCACTTGTGTTAGTGTTGAAAAACCACTTTTCGCACTTGTGTTAGTGTTGAAAAACCACTTTTCGCACTTGTGTTGGTGCAGGAAACCACTTTTGCACTTGTATTAGTGTGGAAAAACCACTTTTCGCACTTGTGTTAGTGTTGAAAAACCACCTTTCGCACTTGTGTTGGTGCAGGAAACCACTTTTGCACTTGTATTAGTGTGGAAAAACCACTTTTCGCACTTGTGTTAGTGTTGTAAAACCACTTTTCTCACTTGTGTTAGTGTTGAAAAACCACTTTTCGCACTTGTGTTAGTGTTGAAAAACCACTTTTCGCACTTGTGTTGGTGCAGGAAACCACTTTTACACTTGTATTAGTGTGGAAAAAACACTTTTTGCACTTGTGATAGTGTTGAAAAACCACTTTTCGCACTTGTGTTAGTGTTGAAAAACCACTTTCCGCACTTGTGTTGGTGCAGGAAACCACTTTTGCACTTGTATTAGTGTGGAAAAAACACTTTTTACACTTGTGATAGTGTTGAAAAACCACTTTTCGCACTTGTGTTAGTGTTGAAAAACCACTTTTCGCACTTGTGTTGGTGCAGGAAACCACTTTTGCACTTGTATTAGTGTGGAAAAACCACTTTTCGCACTTGTGTTAGTGTTGAAAAACCACTTTTCGCACTTGTGTTAGTGTTGAAAAACCACTTTTCGCACTTGTGTTGGTGCAGGAAACCACTTTTGCAGTTGTATTAGTGTGGAAAAAACACTTTTCGCAATTGTGTTAGTGTTGAGAAACCACTTTTCGCACTTGTGTTAGTGTGGAAAAAATACTTTTTGCACTTGTGATAGTGTTGAAAAACCACTTTTCGCAGTTGTGTTAGTGTTGAAAAACCACTTTTCGCACTTGTGTTGGTGCAGGAAACCACTTTTGCACTTGCATTAGTGTGGAAAAACCACTTTTCGCACTTGTGTTAGTGTTGAAAAACCACTTTTCGCACTTGTATTAGTGTGGAAAAACCACTTTTTGCACTTGTGTTGGTGCAGGAAACCACTTTTGCACTTTTATTAGTGTGGAAAAACCACTTTTCGCACTTGTGTTAGTGTTGAAAAACCACTTTTCGCACTTGTGTTGGTGCAGGAAACCACTTTTGCACTTGTATTAGTGTGGAAAAACCACTTTTCGCACTTGTGTTAGTGTTGAAAAACAACTTTTTGCACTTGTGTTAGTGTTGAAAAACCACTTTTCGCACTTGTATTAGTGTAGAAAAAATACTTTTTGCACTTGTGATAGTGTTGAAAAACAACTTTTCGCACTTGTGTTGGTGCAGCAAACCACTTTTGCACTTGTATTAGTGTGGAAAAACCACTTTTCGCACTTGTGTTAGTGTTGAAAAACCACTTTTCGCACTTGTGTTAGTGTTGAAAAACCACTTTTCGCACCTGTGTTGGTGCAGGAAACCACTTTTGCACTTGTATTAGTGTGGAAAGACCACTTTTCGCACTTGTGTTAGTGTTGAAAAACCACTTTTCGCACTTGTGTTAGTGTTGAAAAACCACTTTTCGCACTTGTGTTGGTGCAGGAAACCACTTTTACACTTGTATTAGTGTGGAAAAAACACTTTTTACACTTGTGATAGTGTTGAAAACCACTTTTCGCACTTGTGTTAGTGTTGAAAAACCACTTTTCGCACTTGTGTTGGTGCAGGAAACCACTTTTGCACTTGTATTAGTGTGGAAAAACCACTTTTCGCACTTGTGTTAGTGTTGAAAAACCACCTTTCGCACTTGTGTTGGTGCAGGAAACCTCTTTTGCACTTGTATTAGTGTGGAAAAACCACTTTTCGCACTTGTGTTAGTGTTGAAAAACCACTTTTCGCACTTGTGTTAGTGTTGAAAAACCACTTTCCGCACTTGTGTTGGTGCAGGAAACCACTTTTGCACTTGTATTAGTGTGGAAAAAGCCACTTTTCGCACTTGTGTTAGAGTTGAAAAACCACTTTTCGCACTTGTGTTAGTGTTGAAAAACCACTTTTCCCACTTGTGTTGGTGCAGGAAACCACTTTTGCACTTGTATTAGTGTGGAAAAAACACTTTTCGCACTTGTGTTAGTGTTGAAAAACCACTTTTCGCACTTGTGTTAGTGTTGAAAAACCACTTTTCGCACTTGTGTTTGTGTTGAAAAACCACTTTTCGCACTTGTGTTGGTGCAGGAAACCACTTTTGCACTTGTATTAGTGTGGAAAAAACACTTTTTGCACTTGTGATAGTGTTGAAAAACCACTTTTCGCACTTGCGTTAGTGTTGAAAAAACACTTTTTGCACTTGTGATAGTGTTGAAAAACCACTTTTCGCACTTGTGTTAGTGTTGAAAAACCACTTTTCGCACTTGTGTTGGTGCAGGAAACCACTTTTGCACTTGTATTAGTGTGGAAAAACCACTTTTCGCACTTGTGTTAGTGTTGAAAAACCACTTTTCGCACTTGTGTTGGTGCAGGAAACCACTTTTGCACTTGTATTAGTGTGGAAAAACCACTTTTCGCACTTGTGTTAGTGTTGAAAAACCACTTTTCGCACTTGTATTAGTGCAGAAAAAACACTTTTTGCACTTGTGATAGTGTTGAAAAACCACTTTTGCACTTGTATTAGTGTGGAAAAACCACTTTTCGCACTTGTGTTAGTGTTGAAAAACCACTTTTCGCACTTGTGTTAGTGTTGAAAAACCACTTTTCGCACCTGTGTTGGTGCAGGAAACCACTTTTGCACTTGTATTAGTGTGGAAAAACCACTTTTCGCACTTGTGTTAGTGTTGAAAAACCACTTTTCGCACTTGTGTTAGTGTTGAAAAACCACTTTTCGCACTTGTGTTGGTGCAGGAACCACTTTTGCACTTGTATTAGTGTGGAAAAAACACTTTTTGCACTTGTGATAGTGTTGAAAAACCACTTTTCGCACTTGTGTTAGTGTTGAAAAACCACTTTTCGCACTTGTGTTGGTGCAGGAAACCACTTTTGCACTTGTTTTAGTGTGGAAAAACCACTTTTCGCACTTGTGTTAGTGTTGAAAAACCACTTTTCGCACTTGTGTTCGTGTTAAAAAACCACTTTCGCACTTGTATTGGTGCAGGAAACCACTTTTGCACTTGTATTCGTGTGGAAAAAACACTTTTCGCACTTGTGTTAGTGTTGAAAAACCACTTTTCGCACTTGTGTTAGTGTTGAAAAACCACTTTTCGCACTTGTGTTGGTGCAGGAAACCACTTTTGCACTTGTATTAGTGTGGAAAAAACACTTTTTGCACTTGTGATAGTGTTGAAAAACCACTTTTCGCACTTGTGTTGGTGCAGGAAACCACTTTTGCACTTGTATTAGTGTGGAAAAAACACTTTTTACACTTGTGATAGTGTTGAAAAACCACTTTTCGCACTTGTGTTAGTGTTGAAAAACCACTTTTCGCACTTGTGTTAGTGTTGAAAAACCACTTTTCGCACTTGTGTTAGTGTTGAAAAACCACTTTTCGCACTTGTGTTAGTGTTGAAAAACCACTTTTCGCACTTGTGTTAGTGTTGAAAAACCACTTTTCGCACTTGTTTTAGTGTTGAAAAACCACTTTTCGCACTTGTGTTAGTGTTGAAAAACCACTTTTCGCACTTGTGTTGGTGCAGGAAACCACTTTTCGCACCTGTGTTGGTGCAGGAAACCACTTTTGCACTTGTATTAGTGTGGAAAGACCACTTTTCGCACTTGTGTTAGTGTTGAAAAACCACTTTTCGCACTTGTGTTAGTGTTGAAAAACCACTTTTCGCACTTGTGTTGGTGCAGGAAACCACTTTTACACTTGTATTAGTGTGGAAAAAACACTTTTTACACTTGTGATAGTGTTGAAAACCACTTTTCGCACTTGTGTTAGTGTTGAAAAACCACTTTTCGCACTTGTGTTGGTGCAGGAAACCACTTTTGCACTTGTATTAGTGTGGAAAAACCACTTTTCGCACTTGTGTTAGTGTTGAAAAACCACCTTTCGCACTTGTGTTGGTGCAGGAAACCTCTTTTGCACTTGTATTAGTGTGGAAAAACCACTTTTCGCACTTGTGTTAGTGTTGAAAAACCACTTTTCGCACTTGTGTTAGTGTTGAAAAACCACTTTTCGCACTTGTGTTAGTGTTGAAAAACCACTTTCCGCACTTGTGTTGGTGCAGGAAACCACTTTTGCACTTGTATTAGTGTGGAAAAAGCCACTTTTCGCACTTGTGTTAGAGTTGAAAAACCACTTTTCGCACTTGTGTTAGTGTTGAAAAACCACTTTTCCCACTTGTGTTGGTGCAGGAAACCACTTTTGCACTTGTATTAGTGTGGAAAAAACACTTTTCGCACTTGTGTTAGTGTTGAAAAACCACTTTTCGCACTTGTGTTAGTGTTGAAAAACCACTTTTCGCACTTGTGTTTGTGTTGAAAAACCACTTTTCGCACTTGTGTTGGTGCAGGAAACCACTTTTGCACTTGTATTAGTGTGGAAAAAACACTTTTTGCACTTGTGATAGTGTTGAAAAACCACTTTTCGCACTTGTGTTAGTGTTGAAAAAACACTTTTTGCACTTGTGATAGTGTTGAAAAACCACTTTTCGCACTTGTGTTAGTGTTGAAAAACCACTTTTCGCACTTGTGTTGGTGCAGGAAACCACTTTTGCACTTGTATTAGTGTGGAAAAACCACTTTTCGCACTTGTGTTAGTGTTGAAAAACCACTTTTCGCACTTGTGTTGGTGCAGGAAACCACTTTTGCACTTGTATTAGTGTGGAAAAACCACTTTTCGCACTTGTGTTAGTGTTGAAAAACCACTTTTCGCACTTGTATTAGTGCAGAAAAAACACTTTTTGCACTTGTGATAGTGTTGAAAAACCACTTTTGCACTTGTATTAGTGTGGAAAAACCACTTTTCGCACTTGTGTTAGTGTTGAAAAACCACTTTTCGCACTTGTGTTAGTGTTGAAAAACCACTTTTCGCACCTGTGTTGGTGCAGGAAACCACTTTTGCACTTGTATTAGTGTGGAAAAACCACTTTTCGCACTTGTGTTAGTGTTGAAAAACCACTTTTCGCACTTGTGTTAGTGTTGAAAAACCACTTTTCGCACTTGTGTTGGTGCAGGAACCACTTTTGCACTTGTATTAGTGTGGAAAAAACACTTTTTGCACTTGTGATAGTGTTGAAAAACCACTTTTCGCACTTGTGTTAGTGTTGAAAAACCACTTTTCGCACTTGTGTTGGTGCAGGAAACCACTTTTGCACTTGTTTTAGTGTGGAAAAACCACTTTTCGCACTTGTGTTAGTGTTGAAAAACCACTTTTCGCACTTGTGTTCGTGTTAAAAAACCACTTTCGCACTTGTATTGGTGCAGGAAACCACTTTTGCACTTGTATTCGTGTGGAAAAAACACTTTTCGCACTTGTGTTAGTGTTGAAAAACCACTTTTCGCACTTGTGTTAGTGTTGAAAAACCACTTTTCGCACTTGTGTTGGTGCAGGAAACCACTTTTGCACTTGTATTAGTGTGGAAAAAACACTTTTTGCACTTGTGATAGTGTTGAAAAACCACTTTTCGCACTTGTGTTGGTGCAGGAAACCACTTTTGCACTTGTATTAGTGTGGAAAAAACACTTTTTACACTTGTGATAGTGTTGAAAAACCACTTTTCGCACTTGTGTTAGTGTTGAAAAACCACTTTTCGCACTTGTGTTAGTGTTGAAAAACCACTTTTCACACTTCTGTTGGTGCATGAAACCACTTTTGCACTTGTATTAGTGTGCAAAAAACACTTTTCGCACTTGTGTTAGTGTTGAAAAACCACTTTTCGCACTTGTGTTAGTGTAAAAAAACCACTTTTCGCACTTGTGTTGGTGCTGGAAACCACTTTTGCACTTGTATTAGTGTGGAAAAAACACTTTTTACACTTGTGATAGTGTTGAAAAACCACTTTTCGCACTTGTGTTAGTGTTGAAAAACCACTTTTCGCACTTGTGTTAGTGTTGAAAAACCACTTTTCGCACTTGTGTTGGTGCAGGAAACCACTTTTGCACTTGTATTAGTGTGGAAAAACCACTTTTCGCACTTGTGTTAGTGTTGAAAAACCACCTTTCGCACTTGTGTTGGTGCAGGAAACCACTTTTGCACTTGTATTAGTGTGGAAAAACCACTTTTCGCACTTGTGTTAGTGTTGTAAAACCACTTTTCTCACTTGTGTTAGTGTTGAAAAACCACTTTTTGCACTTGTGTTAGTGTTGAAAAACCACTTTTCGCACTTGTGTTGGTGCAGGAAACCACTTTTACACTTGTATTAGTGTGGAAAAAACACTTTTTGCACTTGTGATAGTGTTGAAAAACCACTTTTCGCACTTGTGTTAGTGTTGAAAAACCACTTTCCGCACTTGTGTTGGTGCAGGAAACCACTTTTGCACTTGTATTAGTGTGGAAAAAACACTTTTTACACTTGTGATAGTGTTGAAAAACCACTTTTCGCACTTGTGTTAGTGTTGAAAAACCACTTTTCGCACTTGTGTTGGTGCAGGAAACCACTTTTGCACTTGTATTAGTGTGGAAAAACCACTTTTCGCACTTGTGTTAGTGTTGAAAAACCACTTTTCGCACTTGTGTTAGTGTTGAAAAACCACTTTTCGCACTTGTGTTGGTGCAGGAAACCACTTTTGCAGTTGTATTAGTGTGGAAAAAACACTTTTCGCAATTGTGTTAGTGTTGAGAAACCACTTTTCGCACTTGTGTTAGTGTGGAAAAAATACTTTTTGCACTTGTGATAGTGTTGAAAAACCACTTTTCGCAGTTGTGTTAGTGTTGAAAAACCACTTTACGCACTTGTGTTGGTGCAGGAAACCACTTTTGCACTTGTATTAGTGTGGAAAAACCACTTTTCGCACATGTGTTAGTGTTGAAAAACCACTTTTCGCACTTGTATTAGTGTGGAAAAACCACTTTTCGCACTTGTGTTGGTGCAGGAAACCACTTTTGCACTTTTATTAGTGTGGAAAAACCACTTTTCGCACTTGTGTTAGTGTTGAAAAACCACTTTTCGCACTTGTGTTGGTGCAGGAAACCACTTTTGCACTTGTATTAGTGTGGAAAAACCACTTTTCGCACTTGTGTTAGTGTTGAAAAACAACTTTTTGCACTTGTGTTAGTGTTGAAAAACCACTTTTCGCACTTGTATTAGTGTAGAAAAAACACTTTTTGCACTTGTGATAGTGTTGAAAAACAACTTTTCGCACTTGTGTTGGTGCAGCAAACCACTTTTGCACTTGTATTAGTGTGGAAAAACCACTTTTCGCACTTGTGTTAGTGTTGAAAAACCACTTTTCGCACTTGTGTTAGTGTTGAAAAACCACTTTTCGCACCTGTGTTGGTGCAGGAAACCACTTTTGCACTTGTATTAGTGTGGAAAAACCACTTTTCGCACTTGTGTTAGTGTTGAAAAACCACTTTTCGCACTTGTGTTAGTGTTGAAAAACCACTTTTCGCACTTGTGTTGGTGCAGGAAACCACTTTTGCACTTGTATTAGTGTGGAAAAAACACTTTTTACACTTGTGATAGTGTTGAAAAACCACTTTTCGCACTTGTGTTAGTGTTGAAAAACCACTTTTCGCACTTGTGTTGGTGCAGGAAACCACTTTTGCACTTGTATTAGTGTGGAAAAACCACTTTTCGCACTTGTGTTAGTGTTGAAAAACCACCTTTCGCACTTGTGTTGGTGCAGGAAACCTCTTTTGCACTTGTATTAGTGTGGAAAAAACACTTTTCGCACTTGTGTTAGTGTTGAAAAACCACTTTTCGCACTTGTGTTAGTGTTGAAAAACCACTTTTCGCACTTGTGTTTGTGTTGAAAAACCACTTTTCGCACTTGTGTTGGTGCAGGAAACCACTTTTGCACTTGTATTAGTGTGGAAAAAACACTTTTTGCACTTGTGATAGTGTTGAAAAACCACTTTTCGCACTTGTGTTAGTGTTGAAAAAACACTTTTTGCACTTGTGATAGTGTTGAAAAACCACTTTTCGCACTTGTGTTAGTGTTGAAAAACCACTTTTCGCACTTGTGTTGGTGCAGGAAACCACTTTTGCACTTGTATTAGTGTGGAAAAAACCACTTTTCGCACTTGTGTTAGTGTTGAAAAACCACTTTTCGCACTTGTGTTGGTGCAGGAAACCACTTTTGCACTTGTATTAGTGTGGAAAAACCACTTTTCGCACTTGTGTTAGTGTTGAAAAACCACTTTTCGCACTTGTATTAGTGCAGAAAAAACACTTTTTGCACTTGTGATAGTGTTGAAAAACCACTTTTGCACTTGTATTAGTGTGGAAAAACCACTTTTTGCACTTGTGTTAGTGTTGAAAAACCACTTTTCGCACTTGTGTTAGTGTTGAAAAACCACTTTTCGCACTGTGTTGGTGCAGGAAACCACTTTTGCACTTGTATTAGTGTGGAAAAACCACTTTTTGCACTTGTGTTTGTGTTGAAAAACCACTTTTCGCACTTGTGTTAGTGTTGAAAAACCACTTTTCGCACTTGTGTTGGTGCAGGAACCACTTTTGCACTTGTATTAGTGTGGAAAAAACACTTTTTGCACTTGTGATAGTGTTGAAAAACCACTTTTCGCACTTGTGTTAGTGTTGAAAAACCACTTTTCGCACTTGTGTTGGTGCAGGAAACCACTTTTGCACTTGTTTTAGTGTGGAAAAACCACTTTTCGCACTTGTGTTAATGTTGAAAAACCACTTTTCGCACTTGTTTTCGTGTTAAAAAACCACTTTCGCACTTGTATTGGTGCAGGAAACCACTTTTGCACTTGTATTCGTGTGGAAAAAACACTTTTCGCACTTGTGTTGTGTTGAAAAACCACTTTTCGCACTTGTGTTAGTGTTGAAAAACCACTTTTCGCACTTGTGTTGGTGCAGGAAACCACTTTTGCACTTGTATTAGTGTGGAAAAAACACTTTTTGCACTTGTGATAGTGTTGAAAAACCACTTTTCGCACTTGTGTTGGTGCAGGAAACCACTTTTGCACTTGTATTAGTGTGGAAAAAACACTTTTTACACTTGTGATAGTGTTGAAAAACCACTTTTCGCACTTGTGTTAGTGTTGAAAAACCACTTTTCGCACTTGTGTTAGTGTTGAAAAACCACTTTTCACACTTGTGTTGGTGCAGGAAACCACTTTTGCACTTGTATTAGTGTGCAAAAAACACTTTTCGCACTTGTGTTAGTGTTGAAAAACCACTTTTCGCACTTGTGTTAGTGTAAAAACCACTTTTCGCACTTGTGTTGGTGCTGGAAACCACTTTTGCACTTGTATTAGTGTGGAAAAAACACTTTTTACACTTGTGATAGTGTTGAAAAACCACTTTTCGCACTTGTGTTAGTGTTGAAAAACCACTTTTCGCAATTGTGTTAGTGTTGAAAAACCACTTTTCGCACTTGTGTTGGTGCAGGAAACCACTTTTGCACTTGTATTAGTGTGGAAAAACCACTTTTCGCACTTGTGTTAGTGTTGAAAAACCACCTTTCGCACTTGTGTTGGTGCAGGAAACCACTTTTGCACTTGTATTAGTGTGGAAAAACCACTTTTCGCACTTGTGTTAGTGTTGTAAAACCACTTTTCTCACTTGTGTTAGTGTTGAAAAACCAGTTTTCGCAATTGTGTTAGTGTTGAAAAACCACTTTTCGCACTTGTGTTGGTGCAGGAAACCACTTTTACACTTGTATTAGTGTGGAAAAAACACTTTTTGCACTTGTGATAGTGTTGAAAAACCACTTTTCGCACTTGTGTTAGTGTTGAAAAACCACTTTCCGCACTTGTGTTGGTGCAGGAAACCACTTTTGCACTTGTATTAGTGTGGAAAAAACACTTTTTACACTTGTGATAGTGTTGAAAAACCACTTTTCGCACTTGTGTTAGTGTTGAAAAACCACTTTTCGCACTTGTGTTGGTGCAGGAAACCACTTTTTGCACTTGTATTAGTGTGGAAAAACCACTTTCGCACTTGTGTTAGTGTTGAAAAACCACTTTTCGCACTTGTGTTAGTGTTGAAAAACCACTTTTCACACTTGTGTTGGTGCAGGAAACCACTTTTGCAGTTGTATTAGTGTGGAAAAAACACTTTTCGCACTTGTGTTAGTGTTGAGAAACCACTTTTCGCACTTGTGTTAGTGTTGAAAAACCACTTTTCGCACTTGTGTTTGTGTTGAAAAACCACTTTTCGCACTTGTGTTGGTGCAGGGAACCACTTTTGCACTTGTATTAGTGTGGAAAAACACTTTTTGCACTTGTGATAGTGTTGAAAAACCACTTTTCGCACTTGTGTTAGTGTTGAAAAACCACTTTTCGCACTTGTGTTGGTGCAGGAAACCACTTTCGCACTTGTGTTAGTGTTGAAAAACCACTTTTCG
Source organism: Myxine glutinosa (assembly GCF_964187855.1). Lineage (NCBI taxonomy): Eukaryota > Metazoa > Chordata > Myxini > Myxiniformes > Myxinidae > Myxine > Myxine glutinosa. The sequence continues at coordinate 52,268 of NW_027617572.1, read as the reverse complement.
CACTTGTGTTAGTGTTGAAAAACCACTTTTCGCACCTGTGTTGGTGCAGGGAAACCACTTTTGCACTTGTATTAGTGTGGAAAGACCACTTTTCGCACTTGTGTTAGTGTTGAAAAACCACTTTTCGCACTTGTGTTAGTGTTGAAAAACCACTTTTCGCACTTGTGTTGGTGCAGGAAACCACTTTTACACTTGTATTAGTGTGGAAAAAAACACTTTTTACACTTGTGATAGTGTTGAAAACCACTTTTCGCACTTGTGTTAGTGTTGAAAAACCACTTTTCGCACTTGTGTTGGTGCAGGAAACCACTTTTGCACTTGTATTAGTGTGGAAAAACCACTTTTCGCACTTGTGTTAGTGTTGAAAAACCACCTTTCGCACTTGTGTTGGTGCAGGAAACCTCTTTTGCACTTGTATTAGTGTGGAAAAACCACTTTTCGCACTTGTGTTAGTGTTGAAAAACCACTTTTCGCACTTGTGTTAGTGTTGAAAAACCACTTTTCGCACTTGTGTTAGTGTTGAAAAACCACTTTCCGCACTTGTGTTGGTGCAGGAAACCACTTTTGCACTTGTATTAGTGTGGAAAAAGCCACTTTTCGCACTTGTGTTAGAGTTGAAAAACCACTTTTCGCACTTGTGTTAGTGTTGAAAAACCACTTTTCCCACTTGTGTTGGTGCAGGAAACCACTTTTGCACTTGTATTAGTGTGGAAAAAACACTTTTCGCACTTGTGTTAGTGTTGAAAAACCACTTTTCGCACTTGTGTTAGTGTTGAAAAACCACTTTTCGCACTTGTGTTTGTGTTGAAAAACCACTTTTCGCACTTGTGTTGGTGCAGGAAACCACTTTTGCACTTGTATTAGTGTGGAAAAAACACTTTTTGCACTTGTGATAGTGTTGAAAAACCACTTTTCGCACTTGTGTTAGTGTTGAAAAAACACTTTTTGCACTTGTGATAGTGTTGAAAAACCACTTTTCGCACTTGTGTTAGTGTTGAAAAACCACTTTTCGCACTTGTGTTGGTGCAGGAAACCACTTTTGCACTTGTATTAGTGTGGAAAAACCACTTTTCGCACTTGTGTTAGTGTTGAAAAACCACTTTCGCACTTGTGTTGGTGCAGGAAACCACTTTTGCACTTGTATTAGTGTGGAAAAACCACTTTTCGCACTTGTGTTAGTGTTGAAAAACCACTTTTCGCACTTGTATTAGTGCAGAAAAAACACTTTTTGCACTTGTTGTGATAGTGTTGAAAAACCACTTTTGCACTTGTATTAGTGTGGAAAAACCACTTTTCGCACTTGTGTTAGTGTTGAAAAACCACTTTTCGCACTTGTGTTAGTGTTGAAAAACCACTTTTCGCACCTGTGTTGGTGCAGGAAACCACTTTTGCACTTGTATTAGTGTGGAAAAACCACTTTTCGCACTTGTGTTAGTGTTGAAAAACCACTTTTCGCACTTGTGTTAGTGTTGAAAAACCACTTTTCGCACTTGTGTTGGTGCAGGAACCACTTTTGCACTTGTATTAGTGTGGAAAAAACACTTTTTGCACTTGTGATAGTGTTGAAAAACCACTTTTCGCACTTGTGTTAGTGTTGAAAAACCACTTTTCGCACTTGTGTTGGTGCAGGAAACCACTTTTGCACTTGTTTTAGTGTGGAAAAACCACTTTTCGCACTTGTGTTAGTGTTGAAAAACCACTTTTCGCACTTGTGTTCGTGTTAAAAAACCACTTTCGCACTTGTATTGGTGCAGGAAACCACTTTTGCACTTGTATTCGTGTGGAAAAAACACTTTTCGCACTTGTGTTAGTGTTGAAAAACCACTTTTCGCACTTGTGTTAGTGTTGAAAAACCACTTTTCGCACTTGTGTTGGTGCAGGAAACCACTTTTGCACTTGTATTAGTGTGGAAAAAACACTTTTTGCACTTGTGATAGTGTTGAAAAACCACTTTTCGCACTTGTGTTGGTGCAGGAAACCACTTTTGCACTTGTATTAGTGTGGAAAAAACACTTTTTACACTTGTGATAGTGTTGAAAAACCACTTTTCGCACTTGTGTTAGTGTTGAAAAACCACTTTTCGCACTTGTGTTAGTGTTGAAAAACCACTTTTCACACTTCTGTTGGTGCATGAAACCACTTTTGCACTTGTATTAGTGTGCAAAAAACACTTTTCGCACTTGTGTTAGTGTTGAAAAACCACTTTTCGCACTTGTGTTAGTGTAAAAAAACCACTTTTCGCACTTGTGTTGGTGCTGGAAACCACTTTTGCACTTGTATTAGTGTGGAAAAAACACTTTTTACACTTGTGATAGTGTTGAAAAACCACTTTTCGCACTTGTGTTAGTGTTGAAAAACCACTTTTCGCACTTGTGTTAGTGTTGAAAAACCACTTTTCGCACTTGTGTTGGTGCAGGAAACCACTTTTGCACTTGTATTAGTGTGGAAAAACCACTTTTCGCACTTGTGTTAGTGTTGAAAAACCACCTTTCGCACTTGTGTTGGTGCAGGAAACCACTTTTGCACTTGTATTAGTGTGGAAAAACCACTTTTCGCACTTGTGTTAGTGTTGTAAAACCACTTTTCTCACTTGTGTTAGTGTTGAAAAACCACTTTTTGCACTTGTGTTAGTGTTGAAAAACCACTTTTCGCACTTGTGTTGGTGCAGGAAACCACTTTTACACTTGTATTAGTGTGGAAAAAACACTTTTTGCACTTGTGATAGTGTTGAAAAACCACTTTTCGCACTTGTGTTAGTGTTGAAAAACCACTTTCCGCACTTGTGTTGGTGCAGGAAACCACTTTTGCACTTGTATTAGTGTGGAAAAAACACTTTTTACACTTGTGATAGTGTTGAAAAACCACTTTTCGCACTTGTGTTAGTGTTGAAAAACCACTTTTCGCACTTGTGTTGGTGCAGGAAACCACTTTTGCACTTGTATTAGTGTGGAAAAACCACTTTTCGCACTTGTGTTAGTGTTGAAAAACCACTTTTCGCACTTGTGTTAGTGTTGAAAAACCACTTTTCGCACTTGTGTTGGTGCAGGAAACCACTTTTGCAGTTGTATTAGTGTGGAAAAAACACTTTTCGCAATTGTGTTAGTGTTGAGAAACCACTTTTCGCACTTGTGTTAGTGTGGAAAAAATACTTTTTGCACTTGTGATAGTGTTGAAAAACCACTTTTCGCAGTTGTGTTAGTGTTGAAAAACCACTTTACGCACTTGTGTTGGTGCAGGAAACCACTTTTGCACTTGTATTAGTGTGGAAAAACCACTTTTCGCACATGTGTTAGTGTTGAAAAACCACTTTTCGCACTTGTATTAGTGTGGAAAAACCACTTTTCGCACTTGTGTTGGTGCAGGAAACCACTTTTGCACTTTTATTAGTGTGGAAAAACCACTTTTCGCACTTGTGTTAGTGTTGAAAAACCACTTTTCGCACTTGTGTTGGTGCAGGAAACCACTTTTGCACTTGTATTAGTGTGGAAAAACCACTTTTCGCACTTGTGTTAGTGTTGAAAAACAACTTTTTGCACTTGTGTTAGTGTTGAAAAACCACTTTTCGCACTTGTATTAGTGTAGAAAAAACACTTTTTGCACTTGTGATAGTGTTGAAAAACAACTTTTCGCACTTGTGTTGGTGCAGCAAACCACTTTTGCACTTGTATTAGTGTGGAAAAACCACTTTTCGCACTTGTGTTAGTGTTGAAAAACCACTTTTCGCACTTGTGTTAGTGTTGAAAAACCACTTTTCGCACCTGTGTTGGTGCAGGAAACCACTTTTGCACTTGTATTAGTGTGGAAAAACCACTTTTCGCACTTGTGTTAGTGTTGAAAAACCACTTTTCGCACTTGTGTTAGTGTAAAAAAACCACTTTTCGCACTTGTGTTGGTGCTGGAAACCACTTTTGCACTTGTATTAGTGTGGAAAAAACACTTTTTACACTTGTGATAGTGTTGAAAAACCACTTTTCGCACTTGTGTTAGTGTTGAAAAACCACTTTTCGCACTTGTGTTAGTGTTGAAAAACCACTTTTCGCACTTGTGTTGGTGCAGGAAACCACTTTTGCACTTGTATTAGTGTGGAAAAACCACTTTTCGCACTTGTGTTAGTGTTGAAAAACCACCTTTCGCACTTGTGTTGGTGCAGGAAACCACTTTTGCACTTGTATTAGTGTGGAAAAACCACTTTTCGCACTTGTGTTAGTGTTGTAAAACCACTTTTCTCACTTGTGTTAGTGTTGAAAAACCACTTTTTGCACTTGTGTTAGTGTTGAAAAACCACTTTTCGCACTTGTGTTGGTGCAGGAAACCACTTTTACACTTGTATTAGTGTGGAAAAAACACTTTTTGCACTTGTGATAGTGTTGAAAAACCACTTTTCGCACTTGTGTTAGTGTTGAAAAACCACTTTCCGCACTTGTGTTGGTGCAGGAAACCACTTTTGCACTTGTATTAGTGTGGAAAAAACACTTTTTACACTTGTGATAGTGTTGAAAAACCACTTTTCGCACTTGTGTTAGTGTTGAAAAACCACTTTTCGCACTTGTGTTGGTGCAGGAAACCACTTTTGCACTTGTATTAGTGTGGAAAAACCACTTTTCGCACTTGTGTTAGTGTTGAAAAACCACTTTTCGCACTTGTGTTAGTGTTGAAAAACCACTTTTCGCACTTGTGTTGGTGCAGGAAACCACTTTTGCAGTTGTATTAGTGTGGAAAAAACACTTTTCGCAATTGTGTTAGTGTTGAGAAACCACTTTTCGCACTTGTGTTAGTGTGGAAAAAATACTTTTTGCACTTGTGATAGTGTTGAAAAACCACTTTTCGCAGTTGTGTTAGTGTTGAAAAACCACTTTACGCACTTGTGTTGGTGCAGGAAACCACTTTTGCACTTGTATTAGTGTGGAAAAACCACTTTTCGCACATGTGTTAGTGTTGAAAAACCACTTTTCGCACTTGTATTAGTGTGGAAAAACCACTTTTCGCACTTGTGTTGGTGCAGGAAACCACTTTTGCACTTTTATTAGTGTGGAAAAACCACTTTTCGCACTTGTGTTAGTGTTGAAAAACCACTTTTCGCACTTGTGTTGGTGCAGGAAACCACTTTTGCACTTGTATTAGTGTGGAAAAACCACTTTTCGCACTTGTGTTAGTGTTGAAAAACAACTTTTTGCACTTGTGTTAGTGTTGAAAAACCACTTTTCGCACTTGTATTAGTGTAGAAAAAACACTTTTTGCACTTGTGATAGTGTTGAAAAACAACTTTTCGCACTTGTGTTGGTGCAGCAAACCACTTTTGCACTTGTATTAGTGTGGAAAAACCACTTTTCGCACTTGTGTTAGTGTTGAAAAACCACTTTTCGCACTTGTGTTAGTGTTGAAAAACCACTTTTCGCACCTGTGTTGGTGCAGGAAACCACTTTTGCACTTGTATTAGTGTGGAAAAACCACTTTTCGCACTTGTGTTAGTGTTGAAAAACCACTTTTCGCACTTGTATTAGTGTGGAAAAACCACTTTTCGCACTTGTGTTGGTGCAGGAAACCACTTTTGCACTTTTATTAGTGTGGAAAAACCACTTTTCGCACTTGTGTTAGTGTTGAAAAACCACTTTTCGCACTTGTGTTGGTGCAGGAAACCACTTTTGCACTTGTATTAGTGTGGAAAAACCACTTTTCGCACTTGTGTTAGTGTTGAAAAACAACTTTTTGCACTTGTGTTAGTGTTGAAAAACCACTTTTCGCACTTGTATTAGTGTAGAAAAAACACTTTTTGCACTTGTGATAGTGTTGAAAAACAACTTTTCGCACTTGTGTTGGTGCAGCAAACCACTTTTGCACTTGTATTAGTGTGGAAAAACCACTTTTCGCACTTGTGTTAGTGTTGAAAAACCACTTTTCGCACTTGTGTTAGTGTTGAAAAACCACTTTTCGCACCTGTGTTGGTGCAGGAAACCACTTTTGCACTTGTATTAGTGTGGAAAAACCACTTTTCGCACTTGTGTTAGTGTTGAAAAACCACTTTTCGCACTTGTGTTAGTGTAAAAAAACCACTTTTCGCACTTGTGTTGGTGCTGGAAACCACTTTTGCACTTGTATTAGTGTGGAAAAAACACTTTTTACACTTGTGATAGTGTTGAAAAACCACTTTTCGCACTTGTGTTAGTGTTGAAAAACCACTTTTCGCACTTGTGTTAGTGTTGAAAAACCACTTTTCGCACTTGTGTTGGTGCAGGAAACCACTTTTGCACTTGTATTAGTGTGGAAAAACCACTTTTCGCACTTGTGTTAGTGTTGAAAAACCACCTTTCGCACTTGTGTTGGTGCAGGAAACCACTTTTGCACTTGTATTAGTGTGGAAAAACCACTTTTCGCACTTGTGTTAGTGTTGTAAAACCACTTTTCTCACTTGTGTTAGTGTTGAAAAACCACTTTTTGCACTTGTGTTAGTGTTGAAAAACCACTTTTCGCACTTGTGTTGGTGCAGGAAACCACTTTTACACTTGTATTAGTGTGGAAAAAACACTTTTTGCACTTGTGATAGTGTTGAAAAACCACTTTTCGCACTTGTGTTAGTGTTGAAAAACCACTTTCCGCACTTGTGTTGGTGCAGGAAACCACTTTTGCACTTGTATTAGTGTGGAAAAAACACTTTTTACACTTGTGATAGTGTTGAAAAACCACTTTTCGCACTTGTGTTAGTGTTGAAAAACCACTTTTCGCACTTGTGTTGGTGCAGGAAACCACTTTTGCACTTGTATTAGTGTGGAAAAACCACTTTTCGCACTTGTGTTAGTGTTGAAAAACCACTTTTCGCACTTGTGTTAGTGTTGAAAAACCACTTTTCGCACTTGTGTTGGTGCAGGAAACCACTTTTGCAGTTGTATTAGTGTGGAAAAAACACTTTTCGCAATTGTGTTAGTGTTGAGAAACCACTTTTCGCACTTGTGTTAGTGTGGAAAAAATACTTTTTGCACTTGTGATAGTGTTGAAAAACCACTTTTCGCAGTTGTGTTAGTGTTGAAAAACCACTTTACGCACTTGTGTTGGTGCAGGAAACCACTTTTGCACTTGTATTAGTGTGGAAAAACCACTTTTCGCACATGTGTTAGTGTTGAAAAACCACTTTTCGCACTTGTATTAGTGTGGAAAAACCACTTTTCGCACTTGTGTTGGTGCAGGAAACCACTTTTGCACTTTTATTAGTGTGGAAAAACCACTTTTCGCACTTGTGTTAGTGTTGAAAAACCACTTTTCGCACTTGTGTTGGTGCAGGAAACCACTTTTGCACTTGTATTAGTGTGGAAAAACCACTTTTCGCACTTGTGTTAGTGTTGAAAAACAACTTTTTGCACTTGTGTTAGTGTTGAAAAACCACTTTTCGCACTTGTATTAGTGTAGAAAAAACACTTTTTGCACTTGTGATAGTGTTGAAAAACAACTTTTCGCACTTGTGTTGGTGCAGCAAACCACTTTTGCACTTGTATTAGTGTGGAAAAACCACTTTTCGCACTTGTGTTAGTGTTGAAAAACCACTTTTCGCACTTGTGTTAGTGTTGAAAAACCACTTTTCGCACCTGTGTTGGTGCAGGAAACCACTTTTGCACTTGTATTAGTGTGGAAAAACCACTTTTCGCACTTGTGTTAGTGTTGAAAAACCACTTTTCGCACTTGTGTTAGTGTTGAAAAACCACTTTTCGCACTTGTGTTGGTGCAGGAAACCACTTTTGCACTTGTATTAGTGTGGAAAAAACACTTTTTACACTTGTGATAGTGTTGAAAAACCACTTTTCGCACTTGTGTTAGTGTTGAAAAACCACTTTTCGCACTTGTGTTGGTGCAGGAAACCACTTTTGCACTTGTATTAGTGTGGAAAAACCACTTTTCGCACTTGTGTTAGTGTTGAAAAACCACCTTTCGCACTTGTGTTGGTGCAGGAAACCTCTTTTGCACTTGTATTAGTGTGGAAAAAACACTTTTCGCACTTGTGTTAGTGTTGAAAAACCACTTTTCGCACTTGTGTTAGTGTTGAAAAACCACTTTTCGCACTTGTGTTTGTGTTGAAAAACCACTTTTCGCACTTGTGTTGGTGCAGGAAACCACTTTTGCACTTGTATTAGTGTGGAAAAAACACTTTTTGCACTTGTGATAGTGTTGAAAAACCACTTTTCGCACTTGTGTTAGTGTTGAAAAAACACTTTTTGCACTTGTGATAGTGTTGAAAAACCACTTTTCGCACTTGTGTTAGTGTTGAAAAACCACTTTTCGCACTTGTGTTGGTGCAGGAAACCACTTTTGCACTTGTATTAGTGTGGAAAAACCACTTTTCGCACTTGTGTTAGTGTTGAAAAACCACTTTTCGCACTTGTGTTGGTGCAGGAAACCACTTTTGCACTTGTATTAGTGTGGAAAAACCACTTTTCGCACTTGTGTTAGTGTTGAAAAACCACTTTTCGCACTTGTATTAGTGCAGAAAAAACACTTTTTGCACTTGTGATAGTGTTGAAAAACCACTTTTGCACTTGTATTAGTGTGGAAAAACCACTTTTTGCACTTGTGTTAGTGTTGAAAAACCACTTTTCGCACTTGTGTTAGTGTTGAAAAACCACTTTTCGCACCTGTGTTGGTGCAGGAAACCACTTTTGCACTTGTATTAGTGTGGAAAAACCACTTTTTGCACTTGTGTTTGTGTTGAAAAACCACTTTTCGCACTTGTGTTAGTGTTGAAAAACCACTTTTCGCACTTGTGTTGGTGCAGGAACCACTTTTGCACTTGTATTAGTGTGGAAAAAACACTTTTTGCACTTGTGATAGTGTTGAAAAACCACTTTTCGCACTTGTGTTAGTGTTGAAAAACCACTTTTCGCACTTGTGTTGGTGCAGGAAACCACTTTTGCACTTGTTTTAGTGTGGAAAAACCACTTTTCGCACTTGTGTTAATGTTGAAAAACCACTTTTCGCACTTGTTTTCGTGTTAAAAAACCACTTTCGCACTTGTATTGGTGCAGGAAACCACTTTTGCACTTGTATTCGTGTGGAAAAAACACTTTTCGCACTTGTGTTAGTGTTGAAAAACCACTTTTCGCACTTGTGTTAGTGTTGAAAAACCACTTTTCGCACTTGTGTTGGTGCAGGAAACCACTTTTGCACTTGTATTAGTGTGGAAAAAACACTTTTTGCACTTGTGATAGTGTTGAAAAACCACTTTTCGCACTTGTGTTGGTGCAGGAAACCACTTTTGCACTTGTATTAGTGTGGAAAAAACACTTTTTACACTTGTGATAGTGTTGAAAAACCACTTTTCGCACTTGTGTTAGTGTTGAAAAACCACTTTTCGCACTTGTGTTAGTGTTGAAAAACCACTTTTCACACTTGTGTTGGTGCAGGAAACCACTTTTGCACTTGTATTAGTGTGCAAAAAACACTTTTCGCACTTGTGTTAGTGTTGAAAAACCACTTTTCGCACTTGTGTTAGTGTAAAAAACCACTTTTCGCACTTGTGTTGGTGCTGGAAACCACTTTTGCACTTGTATTAGTGTGGAAAAAACACTTTTTACACTTGTGATAGTGTTGAAAAACCACTTTTCGCACTTGTGTTAGTGTTGAAAAACCACTTTTCGCAATTGTGTTAGTGTTGAAAAACCACTTTTCGCACTTGTGTTGGTGCAGGAAACCACTTTTGCACTTGTATTAGTGTGGAAAAACCACTTTTCGCACTTGTGTTAGTGTTGAAAAACCACCTTTCGCACTTGTGTTGGTGCAGGAAACCACTTTTGCACTTGTATTAGTGTGGAAAAACCACTTTTCGCACTTGTGTTAGTGTTGTAAAACCACTTTTCTCACTTGTGTTAGTGTTGAAAAACCAGTTTTCGCACTTGTGTTAGTGTTGAAAAACCACTTTTCGCACTTGTGTTGGTGCAGGAAACCACTTTTACACTTGTATTAGTGTGGAAAAAACACTTTTTGCACTTGTGATAGTGTTGAAAAACCACTTTTCGCACTTGTGTTAGTGTTGAAAAACCACTTTCCGCACTTGTGTTGGTGCAGGAAACCACTTTTGCACTTGTATTAGTGTGGAAAAAACACTTTTTACACTTGTGATAGTGTTGAAAAACCACTTTTCGCACTTGTGTTAGTGTTGAAAAACCACTTTTCGCACTTGTGTTGGTGCAGGAAACCACTTTTGCACTTGTATTAGTGTGGAAAAACCACTTTTCGCACTTGTGTTAGTGTTGAAAAACCACTTTTCGCACTTGTGTTAGTGTTGAAAAACCACTTTTCACACTTGTGTTGGTGCAGGAAACCACTTTTGCAGTTGTATTAGTGTGGAAAAAACACTTTTCGCACTTGTGTTAGTGTTGAGAAACCACTTTTCGCACTTGTGTTAGTGTTGAAAAACCACTTTTCGCACTTGTGTTTGTGTTGAAAAACCACTTTTCGCACTTGTGTTGGTGCAGGGAACCACTTTTGCACTTGTATTAGTGTGGAAAAAACACTTTTTGCACTTGTGATAGTGTTGAAAAACCACTTTTCGCACTTGTGTTAGTGTTGAAAAACCACTTTTCGCACTTGTGTTGGTGCAGGAAACCACTTTTGCACTTGTATTAGTGTGGAAAAAACACTTTTCGCACTTGTGTTAGTGTTGAAAAACCACTTTTCGCACTTGTGTTAGTGTTGAAAAACCACTTTTCGCACTTGTGTTGGTGCAGGAAACCACTTTTCGCACTTGTATTAGTGTGGAAAAAACACTTTTTGCACTTGTGATAGTGTTGAAAAACCACTTTTCGCACTTGTGTTAGTGTTGAAAAACCACTTTTCGCACGTGTGTTGGTGCAGGAAACCACTTTTGCACTTGTATTAGTGTGGAAAAAACACTTTTAGCACTTGTGTTAGTGTTGAAAAACCACTTTTCGCACTTGTGTTAGTGTTGAAAAACCACTTTTCGCACTTGTGTTGGTGCAGGAAACCACTTTTGCACTTGTATTAGTGTGGAAAAAACACTTTTTGCACTTGTGATAGTGTTGAAAAACCACTTTTCGCACTTGTGTTAGTGTTGAAAAACCACTTTTCGCACTTGTGTTGGTGCAGGAAACCATTTTTGCACTTGTATTAGTGTGGAAAAACCACTTTTCGCACTTGTGTTAGTGTTGAAAAACCACTTTTCGCACTTGTGTTGGTGCAGGAAACCACTTTTGCACTTGTATTAGTGTGGAAAACCACTTTTCGCACTTGTGTTAGTGTTGAAAAACAACTTTTCGCACTTGTGTTAGTGTTGAAAAACCACTTTTCGCACTTGTATTAGTGTGGAAAAAACACTTTTTGCACTTGTGATAGTGTTGAAAAACCACTTTTCGCACATGTGTTGGTGCAGGAAACCACTTTTGCACTTGTATTAGTGTGGAAAAACCACTTTTCGCACTTGTGTTAGTGTTGAAAAACCACTTTTCGCACTTGTGTTGGTGCAGGAAACCACTTTTGCACTTGTATTAGTGTGGAAAAAACACTTTTCGCACTTGTGTTAGTGTTGAAAAACCACTTTTCGCACTTGTGTTAGTGTTGAAAAACCACTTTTCCCACTTGTGTTGGTGCAGGAAACCACTTTTGCAATTGTATTAGTGTGGAAAAAACACTTTTCGCACTTGTGTTAGTGTTGAAAAACCACTTTTCGCACTTGTGTTAGTGTTGAAAAACCACTTTTCGCACTTGTGTTTGTGTTGAAAAACCACTTTTCGCACTTGTGTTGGTGCAGGAAACCACTTTTGCCCTTGTATTAGTGTGGAAAAAACACTTTTTGCACTTGTGATAGTGTTGAAAAACCACTTTTCGCACTTCTGTTAGTGTTGAAAAAACACTTTTTGCACTTGTGATAGTGTTGAAAAACCACTTTTCGCACTTGTGTTAGTGTTGAAAAACCACTTTTCGCACTTGTGTTGGTGCAGGAAACCACTTTTGCACTTGTATTAGTGTGGAAAAACCACTTTTCGCACTTGTGTTGGTGCAGGAAACCACTTTTGCACTTGTATTAGTGTTGAAAAACCACTTTTCGCACTTGTGTTAGTGTTGAAAAACCACTTTTCGCACTTGTGTTAGTGTTGAAAAACCACTTTTCACACTTGTGTTGGTGCAGGAAACCACTTTTGCACTTGTATTAGTGTGCAAAAAACACTTTTCGCACTTGTGTTAGTGTTGAAAAACCACTTTTCGCACTTGTGTTAGTGTAAAAAACCACTTTTCGCACTTGTGTTGGTGCTGGAAACCACTTTTGCACTTGTATTAGTGTGGAAAAAACACTTTTTACACTTGTGATAGTGTTGAAAAACCACTTTTCGCACTTGTGTTAGTGTTGAAAAACCACTTTTCGCAATTGTGTTAGTGTTGAAAAACCACTTTTCGCACTTGTGTTGGTGCAGGAAACCACTTTTGCACTTGTATTAGTGTGGAAAAACCACTTTTCGCACTTGTGTTAGTGTTGAAAAACCACCTTTCGCACTTGTGTTGGTGCAGGAAACCACTTTTGCACTTGTATTAGTGTGGAAAAACCACTTTTCGCACTTGTGTTAGTGTTGTAAAACCACTTTTCTCACTTGTGTTAGTGTTGAAAAACCAGTTTTCGCACTTGTGTTAGTGTTGAAAAACCACTTTTCGCACTTGTGTTGGTGCAGGAAACCACTTTTACACTTGTATTAGTGTGGAAAAAACACTTTTTGCACTTGTGATAGTGTTGAAAAACCACTTTTCGCACTTGTGTTAGTGTTGAAAAACCACTTTCCGCACTTGTGTTGGTGCAGGAAACCACTTTTGCACTTGTATTAGTGTGGAAAAAACACTTTTTACACTTGTGATAGTGTTGAAAAACCACTTTTCGCACTTGTGTTAGTGTTGAAAAACCACTTTTCGCACTTGTGTTGGTGCAGGAAACCACTTTTGCACTTGTATTAGTGTGGAAAAACCACTTTTCGCACTTGTGTTAGTGTTGAAAAACCACTTTTCGCACTTGTGTTAGTGTTGAAAAACCACTTTTCACACTTGTGTTGGTGCAGGAAACCACTTTTGCAGTTGTATTAGTGTGGAAAAAACACTTTTCGCACTTGTGTTAGTGTTGAGAAACCACTTTTCGCACTTGTGTTAGTGTTGAAAAACCACTTTTCGCACTTGTGTTTGTGTTGAAAAACCACTTTTCGCACTTGTGTTGGTGCAGGGAACCACTTTTGCACTTGTATTAGTGTGGAAAAAACACTTTTTGCACTTGTGATAGTGTTGAAAAACCACTTTTCGCACTTGTGTTAGTGTTGAAAAACCACTTTTCGCACTTGTGTTGGTGCAGGAAACCACTTTTGCACTTGTATTAGTGTGGAAAAAACACTTTTCGCACTTGTGTTAGTGTTGAAAAACCACTTTTCGCACTTGTGTTAGTGTTGAAAAACCACTTTTCGCACTTGTGTTGGTGCAGGAAACCACTTTTCGCACTTGTATTAGTGTGGAAAAAACACTTTTTGCACTTGTGATAGTGTTGAAAAACCACTTTTCGCACTTGTGTTAGTGTTGAAAAACCACTTTTCGCACTTGTGTTGGTGCAGGAAACCACTTTTGCACTTGTATTAGTGTGGAAAAAACACTTTTAGCACTTGTGTTAGTGTTGAAAAACCACTTTTCGCACTTGTGTTAGTGTTGAAAAACCACTTTTCGCACTTGTGTTGGTGCAGGAAACCACTTTTGCACTTGTATTAGTGTGGAAAAAACACTTTTTGCACTTGTGATAGTGTTGAAAAACCACTTTTCGCACTTGTGTTAGTGTTGAAAAACCACTTTTCGCACTTGTGTTGGTGCAGGAAACCATTTTTGCACTTGTATTAGTGTGGAAAAACCACTTTTCGCACTTGTGTTAGTGTTGAAAAACCACTTTTCGCACTTGTGTTGGTGCAGGAAACCACTTTTGCACTTGTATTAGTGTGGAAAACCACTTTTCGCACTTGTGTTAGTGTTGAAAAACAACTTTTCGCACTTGTGTTAGTGTTGAAAAACCACTTTTCGCACTTGTATTAGTGTGGAAAAAACACTTTTTGCACTTGTGATAGTGTTGAAAAACCACTTTTCGCACATGTGTTGGTGCAGGAAACCACTTTTGCACTTGTATTAGTGTGGAAAAACCACTTTTCGCACTTGTGTTAGTGTTGAAAAACCACTTTTCGCACTTGTGTTGGTGCAGGAAACCACTTTTGCACTTGTATTAGTGTGGAAAAAACACTTTTCGCACTTGTGTTAGTGTTGAAAAACCACTTTTCGCACTTGTGTTAGTGTTGAAAAACCACTTTTCCCACTTGTGTTGGTGCAGGAAACCACTTTTGCAATTGTATTAGTGTGGAAAAAACACTTTTCGCACTTGTGTTAGTGTTGAAAAACCACTTTTCGCACTTGTGTTAGTGTTGAAAAACCACTTTTCGCACTTGTGTTTGTGTTGAAAAACCACTTTTCGCACTTGTGTTGGTGCAGGAAACCACTTTTGCCCTTGTATTAGTGTGGAAAAAACACTTTTTGCACTTGTGATAGTGTTGAAAAACCACTTTTCGCACTTCTGTTAGTGTTGAAAAAACACTTTTTGCACTTGTGATAGTGTTGAAAAACCACTTTTCGCACTTGTGTTAGTGTTGAAAAACCACTTTTCGCACTTGTGTTGGTGCAGGAAACCACTTTTGCACTTGTATTAGTGTGGAAAAACCACTTTTCGCACTTGTGTTGGTGCAGGAAACCACTTTTGCACTTGTATTAGTGTGGAAAAACCACTTTTCGCACTTGTGTTAGTGTTGAAAAACCACTTTTCGCACTTGTATTAGTGCAGAAAAAACACTTTTTGCACTTGTGATAGTGTTGAAAAACCACTTTTGCACTTGTATTAGTGTGGAAAAACCACTTTTCGCACTTGTGTTAGTGTTGAAAAACCACTTTTCGCACTTGTGTTAGTGTTGAAAAACCACTTTTCGCACCTGTGTTGGTGCAGGAAACCACTTTTGCACTTGTATTAGTGTGGAAAAACCACTTTTCGCACTTGTGTTAGTGTTGAAAAACCACTTTTCGCACTTGTGTTAGTGTTGAAAAACCACTTTTCGCACTTGTGTTGGTGCAGGAACCACTTTTGCACTTGTATTAGTGTGGAAAAAACACTTTTTGCACTTGTGATAGTGTTGAGTAACCACTTTTCGCACTTGTGTTAGTGTTGAAAAACCACTTTTCGCACTTGTGTTGGTGCAGGAAACCACTTTTGCACTTGTTTTAGTGTGGAAAAACCACTTTTCGCACTTGTGTTAGTGTTGAAAAACCACTTTTCGCACTTGTGTTCGTGTTAAAAAACCACTTTCGCACTTGTATTGGTGCAGGAAACCACTTTTGCACTTGTATTCGTGTGGAAAAAACACTTTTCGCACTTGTGTTAGTGTTGAAAAACCACTTTTCGCAATTGTGTTAGTGTTGAAAAACCACTTTTCGCACTTGTGTTGGTGCAGGAAACCACTTTTGCACTTGTATTAGTGTGGAAAAAACACTTTTAGCACTTGTGTTAGTGTTGAAAAACCACTTTTCGCACTTGTGTTAGTGTTGAAAAACCACTTTTCGCACTTGTGTTGGTGCAGGAAACCACTTTTGCACTTGTATTAGTGTGGAAAAAACACTTTTTGCACTTGTGATAGTGTTGAAAAACCACTTTTCGCACTTGTGTTAGTGTTGAAAAACCACTTTTCGCACTTGTGTTGGTGCAGGAAACCATTTTTGCACTTGTATTAGTGTGGAAAAACCACTTTTCGCACTTGTGTTAGTGTTGAAAAACCACTTTTCGCACTTGTGTTGGTGCAGGAAACCACTTTTGCACTTGTATTAGTGTGGAAAACCACTTTTCGCACTTGTGTTAGTGTTGAAAAACAACTTTTCGCACTTGTGTTAGTGTTGAAAAACCACTTTTCGCACTTGTATTAGTGTGGAAAAAACACTTTTTGCACTTGTGATAGTGTTGAAAAACCACTTTTCGCACATGTGTTGGTGCAGGAAACCACTTTTGCACTTGTATTAGTGTGGAAAAACCACTTTTCGCACTTGTGTTAGTGTTGAAAAACCACTTTTCGCACTTGTGTTGGTGCAGGAAACCACTTTTGCACTTGTATTAGTGTGGAAAAAACACTTTTCGCACTTGTGTTAGTGTTGAAAAACCACTTTTCGCACTTGTGTTAGTGTTGAAAAACCACTTTTCCCACTTGTGTTGGTGCAGGAAACCACTTTTGCAATTGTATTAGTGTGGAAAAAACACTTTTCGCACTTGTGTTAGTGTTGAAAAACCACTTTTCGCACTTGTGTTAGTGTTGAAAAACCACTTTTCGCACTTGTGTTTGTGTTGAAAAACCACTTTTCGCACTTGTGTTGGTGCAGGAAACCACTTTTGCCCTTGTATTAGTGTGGAAAAAACACTTTTTGCACTTGTGATAGTGTTGAAAAACCACTTTTCGCACTTCTGTTAGTGTTGAAAAAACACTTTTTGCACTTGTGATAGTGTTGAAAAACCACTTTTCGCACTTGTGTTAGTGTTGAAAAACCACTTTTCGCACTTGTGTTGGTGCAGGAAACCACTTTTGCACTTGTATTAGTGTGGAAAAACCACTTTTCGCACTTGTGTTGGTGCAGGAAACCACTTTTGCACTTGTATTAGTGTTGAAAAACCACTTTTCGCACTTGTGTTAGTGTTGAAAAACCACTTTTCGCACTTGTGTTAGTGTTGAAAAACCACTTTTCACACTTGTGTTGGTGCAGGAAACCACTTTTGCACTTGTATTAGTGTGCAAAAAACACTTTTCGCACTTGTGTTAGTGTTGAAAAACCACTTTTCGCACTTGTGTTAGTGTAAAAAACCACTTTTCGCACTTGTGTTGGTGCTGGAAACCACTTTTGCACTTGTATTAGTGTGGAAAAAACACTTTTTACACTTGTGATAGTGTTGAAAAACCACTTTTCGCACTTGTGTTAGTGTTGAAAAACCACTTTTCGCAATTGTGTTAGTGTTGAAAAACCACTTTTCGCACTTGTGTTGGTGCAGGAAACCACTTTTGCACTTGTATTAGTGTGGAAAAACCACTTTTCGCACTTGTGTTAGTGTTGAAAAACCACCTTTCGCACTTGTGTTGGTGCAGGAAACCACTTTTGCACTTGTATTAGTGTGGAAAAACCACTTTTCGCACTTGTGTTAGTGTTGTAAAACCACTTTTCTCACTTGTGTTAGTGTTGAAAAACCAGTTTTCGCACTTGTGTTAGTGTTGAAAAACCACTTTTCGCACTTGTGTTGGTGCAGGAAACCACTTTTACACTTGTATTAGTGTGGAAAAAACACTTTTTGCACTTGTGATAGTGTTGAAAAACCACTTTTCGCACTTGTGTTAGTGTTGAAAAACCACTTTCCGCACTTGTGTTGGTGCAGGAAACCACTTTTGCACTTGTATTAGTGTGGAAAAAACACTTTTTACACTTGTGATAGTGTTGAAAAACCACTTTTCGCACTTGTGTTAGTGTTGAAAAACCACTTTTCGCACTTGTGTTGGTGCAGGAAACCACTTTTGCACTTGTATTAGTGTGGAAAAAACACTTTTCGCACTTGTGTTAGTGTTGAGAAACCACTTTTCGCACTTGTGTTAGTGTTGAAAAACCACTTTTCGCACTTGTGTTTGTGTTGAAAAACCACTTTTCGCACTTGTGTTGGTGCAGGGAACCACTTTTGCACTTGTATTAGTGTGGAAAAAACACTTTTTGCACTTGTGATAGTGTTGAAAAACCACTTTTCGCACTTGTGTTAGTGTTGAAAAACCACTTTTCGCACTTGTGTTGGTGCAGGAAACCACTTTTGCACTTGTATTAGTGTGGAAAAAACACTTTTCGCACTTGTGTTAGTGTTGAAAAACCACTTTTCGCACTTGTGTTAGTGTTGAAAAACCACTTTTCGCACTTGTGTTGGTGCAGGAAACCACTTTTCGCACTTGTATTAGTGTGGAAAAAACACTTTTTGCACTTGTGATAGTGTTGAAAAACCACTTTTCGCACTTGTGTTAGTGTTGAAAAACCACTTTTCGCACTTGTGTTGGTGCAGGAAACCACTTTTGCACTTGTATTAGTGTGGAAAAAACACTTTTAGCACTTGTGTTAGTGTTGAAAAACCACTTTTCGCACTTGTGTTAGTGTTGAAAAACCACTTTTCGCACTTGTGTTGGTGCAGGAAACCACTTTTGCACTTGTATTAGTGTGGAAAAAACACTTTTTGCACTTGTGATAGTGTTGAAAAACCACTTTTCGCACTTGTGTTAGTGTTGAAAAACCACTTTTCGCACTTGTGTTGGTGCAGGAAACCATTTTTGCACTTGTATTAGTGTGGAAAAACCACTTTTCGCACTTGTGTTAGTGTTGAAAAACCACTTTTCGCACTTGTGTTGGTGCAGGAAACCACTTTTGCACTTGTATTAGTGTGGAAAACCACTTTTCGCACTTGTGTTAGTGTTGAAAAACAACTTTTCGCACTTGTGTTAGTGTTGAAAAACCACTTTTCGCACTTGTATTAGTGTGGAAAAAACACTTTTTGCACTTGTGATAGTGTTGAAAAACCACTTTTCGCACATGTGTTGGTGCAGGAAACCACTTTTGCACTTGTATTAGTGTGGAAAAACCACTTTTCGCACTTGTGTTAGTGTTGAAAAACCACTTTTCGCACTTGTGTTGGTGCAGGAAACCACTTTTGCACTTGTATTAGTGTGGAAAAAACACTTTTCGCACTTGTGTTAGTGTTGAAAAACCACTTTTCGCACTTGTGTTAGTGTTGAAAAACCACTTTTCCCACTTGTGTTGGTGCAGGAAACCACTTTTGCAATTGTATTAGTGTGGAAAAAACACTTTTCGCACTTGTGTTAGTGTTGAAAAACCACTTTTCGCACTTGTGTTAGTGTTGAAAAACCACTTTTCGCACTTGTGTTTGTGTTGAAAAACCACTTTTCGCACTTGTGTTGGTGCAGGAAACCACTTTTGCCCTTGTATTAGTGTGGAAAAAACACTTTTTGCACTTGTGATAGTGTTGAAAAACCACTTTTCGCACTTCTGTTAGTGTTGAAAAAACACTTTTTGCACTTGTGATAGTGTTGAAAAACCACTTTTCGCACTTGTGTTAGTGTTGAAAAACCACTTTTCGCACTTGTGTTGGTGCAGGAAACCACTTTTGCACTTGTATTAGTGTGGAAAAACCACTTTTCGCACTTGTGTTGGTGCAGGAAACCACTTTTGCACTTGTATTAGTGTGGAAAAACCACTTTTCGCACTTGTGTTAGTGTTGAAAAACCACTTTTCGCACTTGTATTAGTGCAGAAAAAACACTTTTTGCACTTGTGATAGTGTTGAAAAACCACTTTTGCACTTGTATTAGTGTGGAAAAACCACTTTTCGCACTTGTGTTAGTGTTGAAAAACCACTTTTCGCACTTGTGTTAGTGTTGAAAAACCACTTTTCGCACCTGTGTTGGTGCAGGAAACCACTTTTGCACTTGTATTAGTGTGGAAAAACCACTTTTCGCACTTGTGTTAGTGTTGAAAAACCACTTTTCGCACTTGTGTTAGTGTTGAAAAACCACTTTTCGCACTTGTGTTGGTGCAGGAACCACTTTTGCACTTGTATTAGTGTGGAAAAAACACTTTTTGCACTTGTGATAGTGTTGAGTAACCACTTTTCGCACTTGTGTTAGTGTTGAAAAACCACTTTTCGCACTTGTGTTGGTGCAGGAAACCACTTTTGCACTTGTTTTAGTGTGGAAAAACCACTTTTCGCACTTGTGTTAGTGTTGAAAAACCACTTTTCGCACTTGTGTTCGTGTTAAAAAACCACTTTCGCACTTGTATTGGTGCAGGAAACCACTTTTGCACTTGTATTCGTGTGGAAAAAACACTTTTCGCACTTGTGTTAGTGTTGAAAAACCACTTTTCGCAATTGTGTTAGTGTTGAAAAACCACTTTTCGCACTTGTGTTGGTGCAGGAAACCACTTTTGCACTTGTATTAGTGTGGAAAAAACACTTTTTGCACTTGTGATAGTGTTGAAAAACCACTTTTCGCACTTGTGTTGGTGCAGGAAACCACTTTTGCACTTGTATTAGTGTGGAAAAAACACTTTTTACACTTGTGATAGTGTTGAAAAACCACTTTTCTCACTTGTGTTAGTGTTGAAAAACCACTTTTCGCACTTGTGTTAGTGTTGAAAAACCACTTTTCACACTTGTGTTCGTGTTGAAAAACCACTTTTCGCACTTGTGTTGGTGCAGGAAACCACTTTTGCACTTGTATTAGTGTGGAAAAACCATTTTTCGCACTTGTGTTAGTGTTGAAAAACCACTTTTCGCACTTGTATTAGTGTGGAAAAACCACTTTTCGCACTTGTGTTGGTGCAGGAAACCACTTTTGCACTTGTATTAGTGTGGAAAAACCACTTTTCGCACTTGTGTTAGTGTTGAAAAACCACTTTTCGCACTTGTGTTGGTGCAGGAAACCACTTTTGCACTTGTATTAGTGTGGAAAAACCACTTTTCGCACTTGTGTTAGTGTTGAAAAACAACTTTTTGCACTTGTGTTAGTGTTGAAAAACCACTTTTCGCACTTGTATTAGTGTAGAAAAAACACTTTTCGCACTTGTGTTAGTGTTGAAAAACCACTTTTCGCACCTGTGTTGGTGCAGGAAACCACTTTTGCACTTGTATTAGTGTGGAAAAACCACTTTTCGCACTTGTGTTAGTGTTGAAAAAACACTTTTCGCACTTGTGTTGGTGCAGGAAACCACTTTTGCACTTGTATTAGTGTGGAAAAACCACTTTTCGCACTTGTGTTAGTGTTGAAAAACCACTTTTCGCACTTGTATTTGTGCAGAAAAAACACTTTTTGCACTTGTGATAGTGTTGAAAAACCACTTTTCACACTTGTGTTGGTGCAGGAAACCACTTTTGCACTTGTATTAGTGTGGAAAAACCACTTTTCGCACTTGTGTTAGTGTTGAAAAACCACCTTTCGCACTTGTGTTAGTGTTGAAAAACCACTTTTCGCACTTGTGTTGGTGCAGGAAACCACTTTTGCACTTGTATTAGTGTGGAAAAAACACTTTTAGCACTTGTGTTAGTGTTGAAAAACCACTTTTCGCACTTGTGTTAGTGTTGAAAAACCACTTTTCGCACTTGTGTTGGTGCAGGAAACCACTTTTGCACTTGTATTAGTGTGGAAAAAACACTTTTTGCACTTGTGATAGTGTTGAAAAACCACTTTTCGCACTTGTGTTAGTGTTGAAAAACCACTTTTCGCACTTGTGTTGGTGCAGGAAACCATTTTTGCACTTGTATTAGTGTGGAAAAACCACTTTTCGCACTTGTGTTAGTGTTGAAAAACCACTTTTCGCACTTGTGTTGGTGCAGGAAACCACTTTTGCACTTGTATTAGTGTGGAAAACCACTTTTCGCACTTGTGTTAGTGTTGAAAAACAACTTTTCGCACTTGTGTTAGTGTTGAAAAACCACTTTTCGCACTTGTATTAGTGTGGAAAAAACACTTTTTGCACTTGTGATAGTGTTGAAAAACCACTTTTCGCACATGTGTTGGTGCAGGAAACCACTTTTGCACTTGTATTAGTGTGGAAAAACCACTTTTCGCACTTGTGTTAGTGTTGAAAAACCACTTTTCGCACTTGTGTTGGTGCAGGAAACCACTTTTGCACTTGTATTAGTGTGGAAAAAACACTTTTCGCACTTGTGTTAGTGTTGAAAAACCACTTTTCGCACTTGTGTTAGTGTTGAAAAACCACTTTTCCCACTTGTGTTGGTGCAGGAAACCACTTTTGCAATTGTATTAGTGTGGAAAAAACACTTTTCGCACTTGTGTTAGTGTTGAAAAACCACTTTTCGCACTTGTGTTAGTGTTGAAAAACCACTTTTCGCACTTGTGTTTGTGTTGAAAAACCACTTTTCGCACTTGTGTTGGTGCAGGAAACCACTTTTGCCCTTGTATTAGTGTGGAAAAAACACTTTTTGCACTTGTGATAGTGTTGAAAAACCACTTTTCGCACTTCTGTTAGTGTTGAAAAAACACTTTTTGCACTTGTGATAGTGTTGAAAAACCACTTTTCGCACTTGTGTTAGTGTTGAAAAACCACTTTTCGCACTTGTGTTGGTGCAGGAAACCACTTTTGCACTTGTATTAGTGTGGAAAAACCACTTTTCGCACTTGTGTTGGTGCAGGAAACCACTTTTGCACTTGTATTAGTGTGGAAAAACCACTTTTCGCACTTGTGTTAGTGTTGAAAAACCACTTTTCGCACTTGTATTAGTGCAGAAAAAACACTTTTTGCACTTGTGATAGTGTTGAAAAACCACTTTTGCACTTGTATTAGTGTGGAAAAACCACTTTTCGCACTTGTGTTAGTGTTGAAAAACCACTTTTCGCACTTGTGTTAGTGTTGAAAAACCACTTTTCGCACCTGTGTTGGTGCAGGAAACCACTTTTGCACTTGTATTAGTGTGGAAAAACCACTTTTCGCACTTGTGTTAGTGTTGAAAAACCACTTTTCGCACTTGTGTTAGTGTTGAAAAACCACTTTTCGCACTTGTGTTGGTGCAGGAACCACTTTTGCACTTGTATTAGTGTGGAAAAAACACTTTTTGCACTTGTGATAGTGTTGAGTAACCACTTTTCGCACTTGTGTTAGTGTTGAAAAACCACTTTTCGCACTTGTGTTGGTGCAGGAAACCACTTTTGCACTTGTTTTAGTGTGGAAAAACCACTTTTCGCACTTGTGTTAGTGTTGAAAAACCACTTTTCGCACTTGTGTTCGTGTTAAAAAACCACTTTCGCACTTGTATTGGTGCAGGAAACCACTTTTGCACTTGTATTCGTGTGGAAAAAACACTTTTCGCACTTGTGTTAGTGTTGAAAAACCACTTTTCGCAATTGTGTTAGTGTTGAAAAACCACTTTTCGCACTTGTGTTGGTGCAGGAAACCACTTTTGCACTTGTATTAGTGTGGAAAAAACACTTTTTGCACTTGTGATAGTGTTGAAAAACCACTTTTCGCACTTGTGTTGGTGCAGGAAACCACTTTTGCACTTGTATTAGTGTGGAAAAAACACTTTTTACACTTGTGATAGTGTTGAAAAACCACTTTTCTCACTTGTGTTAGTGTTGAAAAACCACTTTTCGCACTTGTGTTAGTGTTGAAAAACCACTTTTCACACTTGTGTTCGTGTTGAAAAACCACTTTTCGCACTTGTGTTGGTGCAGGAAACCACTTTTGCACTTGTATTAGTGTGGAAAAACCATTTTTCGCACTTGTGTTAGTGTTGAAAAACCACTTTTCGCACTTGTATTAGTGTGGAAAAACCACTTTTCGCACTTGTGTTGGTGCAGGAAACCACTTTTGCACTTGTATTAGTGTGGAAAAACCACTTTTCGCACTTGTGTTAGTGTTGAAAAACCACTTTTCGCACTTGTGTTGGTGCAGGAAACCACTTTTGCACTTGTATTAGTGTGGAAAAACCACTTTTCGCACTTGTGTTAGTGTTGAAAAACAACTTTTTGCACTTGTGTTAGTGTTGAAAAACCACTTTTCGCACTTGTATTAGTGTAGAAAAAACACTTTTCGCACTTGTGTTAGTGTTGAAAAACCACTTTTCGCACCTGTGTTGGTGCAGGAAACCACTTTTGCACTTGTATTAGTGTGGAAAAACCACTTTTCGCACTTGTGTTAGTGTTGAAAAAACACTTTTCGCACTTGTGTTGGTGCAGGAAACCACTTTTGCACTTGTATTAGTGTGGAAAAACCACTTTTCGCACTTGTGTTAGTGTTGAAAAACCACTTTTCGCACTTGTATTTGTGCAGAAAAAACACTTTTTGCACTTGTGATAGTGTTGAAAAACCACTTTTCACACTTGTGTTGGTGCAGGAAACCACTTTTGCACTTGTATTAGTGTGGAAAAACCACTTTTCGCACTTGTGTTAGTGTTGAAAAACCACCTTTCGCACTTGTGTTGGTGCAGGAAACCTCTTTTGCACTTGTATTAGTGTGGAAAAACCACTTTTCGCACTTGTGTTAGTGTTGAAAAACCACTTTTCGCACTTGTGTTAGTGTTGAAAAACCACTTTTCGCACTTGTGTTAGTGTTGAAAAACCACTTTTCGCACTTGTGTTGGTGCAGGAAACCACTTTTGCACTTGTATTAGTGTGGAAAAACAACTTTTCGCACTTGTGTTAGTGTTGAAAAACCACTTTTCGCACTTGTATTAGTGCAGAAAAAACACTTTTTGCACTTGTGATAGTGTTGAAAAACCACTTTTCACACTTGTGTTGGTGCTGGAAACCACTTTTGCACTTGTATTAGTGTGGAAAAACCACTTTTCGCACTTGTGTTAGTGTTGAAAAACCACTTTTCGCACTTGTGTTAGTGTTGAAAAACCACTTTTCCCACTTGTGTTTGTGTTGAAAAACCACTTTTCGCACTTGTGTTGGTGCAGGAAATCACTTTTGCACTTGTATTAGTGTGGAAAAAAACACTTTTTGCACTTGTGATAGTGTTGAAAAACCACTTTTCGCACTTGTGTTAGTGTTGAAAAACCACTTTTCGCACTTGTGTTGGTGCAGGAAACCACTTTTGCACTTGTATTAGTGTGGAAAAACAACTTTTCGCACTTGTGTTAGTGTTGAAAAACCACTTTTCGCACTTGTATTAGTGCAGAAAAAACACTTTTTGCACTTGTGATAGTGTTGAAAAACCACTTTTCACACTTGTGTTGGTGCTGGAAACCACTTTTGCACTTGTATTAGTGTGGAAAAACCACTTTTCGCACTTGTGTTAGTGTTGAAAAACCACTTTTCGCACTTGTGTTAGTGTTGAAAAACCACTTTTCCCACTTGTGTTTGTGTTGAAAAACCACTTTTCGCACTTGTGTTGGTGCAGGAAATCACTTTTGCACTTGTATTAGTGTGGAAAAAACACTTTTTGCACTTGTGATAGTGTTGAAAAACCACTTTTCGCACTTGTGTTAGTGTTGAAAAACCACTTTTCGCACTTGTGTTGGTGCAGGAAACCACTTTTGCACTTGTATTAGTGTGGAAAAAACACTTTTTGCACTTGTGATAGTGTTGAAAAACCACTTTTCGCACTTGTGTTAGTGTTGAAAAACCACTTTTCGCACTTGTGTTGGTGCAGGAAACCACTTTTGCACTTGTATTAGTGTGGAAAAAACACTTTTAGCACTTGTGTTAGTGTTGAAAAACCACTTTTCGCACTTGTGTTAGTGTTGAAAAACCACTTTTCGCACTTGTGTTGGTGCAGGAAACCACTTTTGCACTTGTATTAGTGTGGAAAAAACACTTTTTGCACTTGTGATAGTGTTGAAAAACCACTTTTCGCACTTGTGTTAGTGTTGAAAAACCACTTTTCGCACTTGTGTTGGTGCAGGAAACCATTTTTGCACTTGTATTAGTGTGGAAAAACCACTTTTCGCACTTGTGTTAGTGTTGAAAAAACACTTTTCGCACTTGTGTTGGTGCAGGAAACCACTTTTGCACTTGTATTAGTGTGGAAAAACCACTTTTCGCACTTGTGTTAGTGTTGAAAAACCACTTTTCGCACTTGTATTTGTGCAGAAAAAACACTTTTTGCACTTGTGATAGTGTTGAAAAACCACTTTTCACACTTGTGTTGGTGCAGGAAACCACTTTTGCACTTGTATTAGTGTGGAAAAACCACTTTTCGCACTTGTGTTAGTGTTGAAAAACCACCTTTCGCACTTGTGTTGGTGCAGGAAACCTCTTTTGCACTTGTATTAGTGTGGAAAAACCACTTTTCGCACTTGTGTTAGTGTTGAAAAACCACTTTTCGCACTTGTGTTAGTGTTGAAAAACCACTTTTCGCACTTGTGTTAGTGTTGAAAAACCACTTTTCGCACTTGTGTTGGTGCAGGAAACCACTTTTGCACTTGTATTAGTGTGGAAAAACAACTTTTCGCACTTGTGTTAGTGTTGAAAAACCACTTTTCGCACTTGTATTAGTGCAGAAAAAACACTTTTTGCACTTGTGATAGTGTTGAAAAACCACTTTTCACACTTGTGTTGGTGCTGGAAACCACTTTTGCACTTGTATTAGTGTGGAAAAACCACTTTTCGCACTTGTGTTAGTGTTGAAAAACCACTTTTCGCACTTGTGTTAGTGTTGAAAAACCACTTTTCCCACTTGTGTTTGTGTTGAAAAACCACTTTTCGCACTTGTGTTGGTGCAGGAAATCACTTTTGCACTTGTATTAGTGTGGAAAAAACACTTTTTGCACTTGTGATAGTGTTGAAAAACCACTTTTCGCACTTGTGTTAGTGTTGAAAAACCACTTTTCGCACTTGTGTTGGTGCAGGAAACCACTTTTGCACTTGTATTAGTGTGGAAAAACAACTTTTCGCACTTGTGTTAGTGTTGAAAAACCACTTTTCGCACTTGTATTAGTGCAGAAAAAACACTTTTTGCACTTGTGATAGTGTTGAAAAACCACTTTTCACACTTGTGTTGGTGCTGGAAACCACTTTTGCACTTGTATTAGTGTGGAAAAACCACTTTTCGCACTTGTGTTAGTGTTGAAAAACCACTTTTCGCACTTGTGTTAGTGTTGAAAAACCACTTTTCCCACTTGTGTTTGTGTTGAAAAACCACTTTTCGCACTTGTGTTGGTGCAGGAAATCACTTTTGCACTTGTATTAGTGTGGAAAAAACACTTTTTGCACTTGTGATAGTGTTGAAAAACCACTTTTCGCACTTGTGTTAGTGTTGAAAAACCACTTTTCGCACTTGTGTTGGTGCAGGAAACCACTTTTGCACTTGTATTAGTGTGGAAAAAACACTTTTTGCACTTGTGATAGTGTTGAAAAACCACTTTTCGCACTTGTGTTAGTGTTGAAAAACCACTTTTCGCACTTGTGTTGGTGCAGGAAACCACTTTTGCACTTGTATTAGTGTGGAAAAAACACTTTTAGCACTTGTGTTAGTGTTGAAAAACCACTTTTCGCACTTGTGTTAGTGTTGAAAAACCACTTTTCGCACTTGTGTTGGTGCAGGAAACCACTTTTGCACTTGTATTAGTGTGGAAAAAACACTTTTTGCACTTGTGATAGTGTTGAAAAACCACTTTTCGCACTTGTGTTAGTGTTGAAAAACCACTTTTCGCACTTGTGTTGGTGCAGGAAACCATTTTTGCACTTGTATTAGTGTGGAAAAACCACTTTTCGCACTTGTGTTAGTGTTGAAAAACCACTTTTCGCACTTGTGTTGGTGCAGGAAACCACTTTTGCACTTGTATTAGTGTGGAAAACCACTTTTCGCACTTGTGTTAGTGTTGAAAAACAACTTTTCGCACTTGTGTTAGTGTTGAAAAACCACTTTTCGCACTTGTATTAGTGTGGAAAAAACACTTTTTGCACTTGTGATAGTGTTGAAAAACCACTTTTCGCACATGTGTTGGTGCAGGAAACCACTTTTGCACTTGTATTAGTGTGGAAAAACCACTTTTCGCACTTGTGTTAGTGTTGAAAAACCACTTTTCGCACTTGTGTTGGTGCAGGAAACCACTTTTGCACTTGTATTAGTGTGGAAAAAACACTTTTCGCACTTGTGTTAGTGTTGAAAAACCACTTTTCGCACTTGTGTTAGTGTTGAAAAACCACTTTTCCCACTTGTGTTGGTGCAGGAAACCACTTTTGCAATTGTATTAGTGTGGAAAAAACACTTTTCGCACTTGTGTTAGTGTTGAAAAACCACTTTTCGCACTTGTGTTAGTGTTGAAAAACCACTTTTCGCACTTGTGTTTGTGTTGAAAAACCACTTTTCGCACTTGTGTTGGTGCAGGAAACCACTTTTGCCCTTGTATTAGTGTGGAAAAAACACTTTTTGCACTTGTGATAGTGTTGAAAAACCACTTTTCGCACTTCTGTTAGTGTTGAAAAAACACTTTTTGCACTTGTGATAGTGTTGAAAAACCACTTTTCGCACTTGTGTTAGTGTTGAAAAACCACTTTTCGCACTTGTGTTGGTGCAGGAAACCACTTTTGCACTTGTATTAGTGTGGAAAAACCACTTTTCGCACTTGTGTTGGTGCAGGAAACCACTTTTGCACTTGTATTAGTGTGGAAAAACCACTTTTCGCACTTGTGTTAGTGTTGAAAAACCACTTTTCGCACTTGTATTAGTGCAGAAAAAACACTTTTTGCACTTGTGATAGTGTTGAAAAACCACTTTTGCACTTGTATTAGTGTGGAAAAACCACTTTTCGCACTTGTGTTAGTGTTGAAAAACCACTTTTCGCACTTGTGTTAGTGTTGAAAAACCACTTTTCGCACCTGTGTTGGTGCAGGAAACCACTTTTGCACTTGTATTAGTGTGGAAAAACCACTTTTCGCACTTGTGTTAGTGTTGAAAAACCACTTTTCGCACTTGTGTTAGTGTTGAAAAACCACTTTTCGCACTTGTGTTGGTGCAGGAACCACTTTTGCACTTGTATTAGTGTGGAAAAAACACTTTTTGCACTTGTGATAGTGTTGAGTAACCACTTTTCGCACTTGTGTTAGTGTTGAAAAACCACTTTTCGCACTTGTGTTGGTGCAGGAAACCACTTTTGCACTTGTTTTAGTGTGGAAAAACCACTTTTCGCACTTGTGTTAGTGTTGAAAAACCACTTTTCGCACTTGTGTTCGTGTTAAAAAACCACTTTCGCACTTGTATTGGTGCAGGAAACCACTTTTGCACTTGTATTCGTGTGGAAAAAACACTTTTCGCACTTGTGTTAGTGTTGAAAAACCACTTTTCGCAATTGTGTTAGTGTTGAAAAACCACTTTTCGCACTTGTGTTGGTGCAGGAAACCACTTTTGCACTTGTATTAGTGTGGAAAAAACACTTTTTGCACTTGTGATAGTGTTGAAAAACCACTTTTCGCACTTGTGTTGGTGCAGGAAACCACTTTTGCACTTGTATTAGTGTGGAAAAAACACTTTTTACACTTGTGATAGTGTTGAAAAACCACTTTTCGCACTTGTGTTAGTGTTGAAAAACCACTTTTCGCACTTGTGTTAGTGTTGAAAAACCACTTTTCACACTTGTGTTCGTGTTGAAAAACCACTTTTCGCACTTGTGTTGGTGCAGGAAACCACTTTTGCACTTGTATTAGTGTGGAAAAACCATTTTTCGCACTTGTGTTAGTGTTGAAAAACCACTTTTCGCACTTGTATTAGTGTGGAAAAACCACTTTTCGCACTTGTGTTGGTGCAGGAAACCACTTTTGCACTTGTATTAGTGTGGAAAAACCACTTTTCGCACTTGTGTTAGTGTTGAAAAACCACTTTTCGCACTTGTGTTGGTGCAGGAAACCACTTTTGCACTTGTATTAGTGTGGAAAAACCACTTTTCGCACTTGTGTTAGTGTTGAAAAACAACTTTTTGCACTTGTGTTAGTGTTGAAAAACCACTTTTCGCACTTGTATTAGTGTAGAAAAAACACTTTTCGCACTTGTGTTAGTGTTGAAAAACCACTTTTCGCACCTGTGTTGGTGCAGGAAACCACTTTTGCACTTGTATTAGTGTGGAAAAACCACTTTTCGCACTTGTGTTAGTGTTGAAAAAACACTTTTCGCACTTGTGTTGGTGCAGGAAACCACTTTTGCACTTGTATTAGTGTGGAAAAACCACTTTTCGCACTTGTGTTAGTGTTGAAAAACCACTTTTCGCACTTGTATTTGTGCAGAAAAAACACTTTTTGCACTTGTGATAGTGTTGAAAAACCACTTTTCACACTTGTGTTGGTGCAGGAAACCACTTTTGCACTTGTATTAGTGTGGAAAAACCACTTTTCGCACTTGTGTTAGTGTTGAAAAACCACCTTTCGCACTTGTGTTGGTGCAGGAAACCTCTTTTGCACTTGTATTAGTGTGGAAAAACCACTTTTCGCACTTGTGTTAGTGTTGAAAAACCACTTTTCGCACTTGTGTTAGTGTTGAAAAACCACTTTTCGCACTTGTGTTAGTGTTGAAAAACCACTTTTCGCACTTGTGTTGGTGCAGGAAACCACTTTTGCACTTGTATTAGTGTGGAAAAACAACTTTTCGCACTTGTGTTAGTGTTGAAAAACCACTTTTCGCACTTGTATTAGTGCAGAAAAAACACTTTTTGCACTTGTGATAGTGTTGAAAAACCACTTTTCACACTTGTGTTGGTGCTGGAAACCACTTTTGCACTTGTATTAGTGTGGAAAAACCACTTTTCGCACTTGTGTTAGTGTTGAAAAACCACTTTTCGCACTTGTGTTAGTGTTGAAAAACCACTTTTCCCACTTGTGTTTGTGTTGAAAAACCACTTTTCGCACTTGTGTTGGTGCAGGAAATCACTTTTGCACTTGTATTAGTGTGGAAAAAACACTTTTTGCACTTGTGATAGTGTTGAAAAACCACTTTTCGCACTTGTGTTAGTGTTGAAAAACCACTTTTCGCACTTGTGTTGGTGCAGGAAACCACTTTTGCACTTGTATTAGTGTGGAAAAAACACTTTTAGCACTTGTGTTAGTGTTGAAAAACCACTTTTCGCACTTGTATTAGTGCAGAAAAAACACTTTTTGCACTTGTGATAGTGTTGAAAAACCACTTTTCACACTTGTGTTGGTGCAGGAAACCACTTTTGCACTTGTATTAGTGTGGAAAAACCACTTTTCGCACCTTGTGTTGGTGCAGGAAACCACTTTTGCACTTGTATTAGTGTGGAAAAACCACTTTTCGCACTTGTGTTAGTGTTGAAAAACCACTTTTCGCACTTGTATTAGTGTGGAAAAACCACTTTTCGCACTTGTGTTGGTGCAGGAAACCACTTTTGCACTTGTATTAGTGTGGAAAAACCACTTTTCGCACTTGTGTTAGTGTTGAAAAACCACTTTTCGCACTTGTGTTGGTGCAGGAAACCACTTTTGCACTTGTATTAGTGTGGAAAAACCACTTTTCGCACTTGTGTTAGTGTTGAAAAACAACTTTTTGCACTTGTGTTAGTGTTGAAAAACCACTTTTCGCACTTGTATTAGTGTAGAAAAAACACTTTTTGCACTTGTGATAGTGTTGAAAAACAACTTTTCGCACTTGTGTTGGTGCAGGAAACCACTTTTGCACTTGTATTAGTGTGGAAAAACCACTTTTCGCACTTGTGTTAGTGTTGAAAAACCACTTTTCGCACTTGTGTTAGTGTTGAAAAACCACTTTTCGCACCTGTGTTGGTGCAGGAAACCACTTTTGCACTTGTATTAGTGTGGAAAAACCACTTTTCGCACTTGTGTTAGTGTTGAAAAACCACTTTTCGCACTTGTGTTAGTGTTGAAAAACCACTTTTCGCACTTGTGTTGGTGCAGGAAACCACTTTTGCACTTGTATTAGTGTGGAAAAAACACTTTTTACACTTGTGATAGTGTTGAAAAACCACTTTTCGCACTTGTGTTAGTGTTGAAAAACCACTTTTCGCACTTGTGTTGGTGCAGGAAACCACTTTTGTACTTGTATTAGTGTGGAAAAACCACTTTTCGCACTTGTGTTAGTGTTGAAAAACCACCTTTCGCACTTGTGTTGGTGCAGGAAACCTCTTTTGCACTTGTATTAGTGTGGAAAAACCACTTTTCGCACTTGTGTTAGTGTTGAAAAACCACTTTTCGCACTTGTGTTAGTGTTGAAAAACCACTTTTCGCACTTGTGTTAGTGTTGAAAAACCACTTTTCGCACTTGTGTTGGTGCAGGAAACCACTTTTGCACTTGTATTAGTGTGGAAAAAGCCACTTTTCACACTTGTGTTAGAGTTGAAAAACCACTTTTCGCACTTGTGTTAGTGTTGAAAAACCACTTTTCCCACTTGTGTTGGTGCAGGAAACCACTTTTGCACTTGTATTAGTGTGGAAAAAACACTTTTCACACTTGTGTTAGTGTTGAAAAACCACTTTTCGCACTTGTGTTAGTGTTGAAAAACCACTTTTCGCACTTGTGTTTGTGTTGAAAAACCACTTTTCGCACTTGTGTTGGTGCAGGAAACCACTTTTGCACTTGTATTAGTGTGGAAAAAACACTTTTTGCACTTGTGATAGTGTTGAAAAACCACTTTTCGCACTTGTGTTAGTGTTGAAAAAAGACTTTTTGCACTTGTGATAGTGTTGAAAAACCACTTTTCGCACTTGTGTTAGTGTTGAAAAACCACTTTTCGCACTTGTGTTGGTGCAGGAAACCACTTTTGCACTTGTATTAGTGTGGAAAAACCACTTTTCGCACTTGTGTTAGTGTTGAAAGACCACTTTTCGCACTTGTGTTGGTGCAGGAAACCACTTTTGCACTTGTATTAGTGTGGAAAAACCACTTTTCGCACTTGTGTTAGTGTTGAAAAACCACTTTTCGCACTTGTATTAGTGCAGAAAAAACACTTTTTGCACTTGTGATAGTGTTGAAAAACCACTTTTGCACTTGTATTAGTGTGGAAAAACCACTTTTCGCACTTGTATTAGTGTGGAAAAACCACTTTTCGCACTTGTGTTAGTGTTGAAAAACCACCTTTCGCACTGGTGTTGGTGCAGGAAACCTCTTTTGCACTTGTATTAGTGTGGAAAAACCACTTTTCGCACTTGTGTTAGTGTTGAAAAACCACTTTTCGCACTTGTGTTAGTGTTGAAAAACCACTTTTCGCACTTGTGTTAGTGTTGAAAAACCACTTTTCGCACTTGTGTTGGTGCAGGAAACCACTTTTGCACTTGTATTAGTGTGGAAAAACAACTTTTCGCACTTGTGTTAGTGTTGAAAAACCACTTTTCGCACTTGTATTAGTGCAGAAAAAACACTTTTTGCACTTGTGATAGTGTTGAAAAACCACTTTTCACACTTGTGTTGGTGCTGGAAACCACTTTTGCACTTGTATTAGTGTGGAAAAACCACTTTTCGCACTTGTGTTAGTGTTGAAAAACCACTTTTCGCACTTGTGTTAGTGTTGAAAAACCACTTTTCCCACTTGTGTTTGTGTTGAAAAACCACTTTTCGCACTTGTGTTGGTGCAGGAAATCACTTTTGCACTTGTATTAGTGTGGAAAAAACACTTTTTGCACTTGTGATAGTGTTGAAAAACCACTTTTCGCACTTGTGTTAGTGTTGAAAAACCACTTTTCGCACTTGTGTTGGTGCAGGAAACCACTTTTGCACTTGTATTAGTGTGGAAAAAACACTTTTAGCACTTGTGTTAGTGTTGAAAAACCACTTTTCGCACTTGTATTAGTGCAGAAAAAACACTTTTTGCACTTGTGATAGTGTTGAAAAACCACTTTTCACACTTGTGTTGGTGCAGGAAACCACTTTTGCACTTGTATTAGTGTGGAAAAACCACTTTTCGCACCTTGTGTTGGTGCAGGAAACCACTTTTGCACTTGTATTAGTGTGGAAAAACCACTTTTCGCACTTGTGTTAGTGTTGAAAAACCACTTCTCGCACTTGTATTAGTGTGGAAAAACCACTTTTCGCACTTGTGTTGGTGCAGGAAACCACTTTTGCACTTGTATTAGTGTGGAAAAACCACTTTTCGCACTTGTGTTAGTGTTGAAAAACCACTTTTCGCACTTGTGTTGGTGCAGGAAACCACTTTTGCACTTGTATTAGTGTGGAAAAACCACTTTTCGCACTTGTGTTAGTGTTGAAAAACAACTTTTTGCACTTGTGTTAGTGTTGAAAAACCACTTTTCGCACTTGTATTAGTGTAGAAAAAACACTTTTTGCACTTGTGATAGTGTTGAAAAACAACTTTTCGCACTTGTGTTGGTGCAGGAAACCACTTTTGCACTTGTATTAGTGTGGAAAAACCACTTTTCGCACTTGTGTTAGTGTTGAAAAACCACTTTTCGCACTTGTGTTAGTGTTGAAAAACCACTTTTCGCACCTGTGTTGGTGCAGGAAACCACTTTTGCACTTGTATTAGTGTGGAAAAACCACTTTTCGCACTTGTGTTAGTGTTGAAAAACCACTTTTCGCACTTGTGTTAGTGTTGAAAAACCACTTTTCGCACTTGTGTTGGTGCAGGAAACCACTTTTGCACTTGTATTAGTGTGGAAAAAACACTTTTTACACTTGTGATAGTGTTGAAAAACCACTTTTCGCACTTGTGTTAGTGTTGAAAAACCACTTTTCGCACTTGTGTTGGTGCAGGAAACCACTTTTGTACTTGTATTAGTGTGGAAAAACCACTTTTCGCACTTGTGTTAGTGTTGAAAAACCACCTTTCGCACTTGTGTTGGTGCAGGAAACCTCTTTTGCACTTGTATTAGTGTGGAAAAACCACTTTTCGCACTTGTGTTAGTGTTGAAAAACCACTTTTCGCACTTGTGTTAGTGTTGAAAAACCACTTTTCGCACTTGTGTTAGTGTTGAAAAACCACTTTTCGCACTTGTGTTGGTGCAGGAAACCACTTTTGCACTTGTATTAGTGTGGAAAAAGCCACTTTTCACACTTGTGTTAGAGTTGAAAAACCACTTTTCGCACTTGTGTTAGTGTTGAAAAACCACTTTTCCCACTTGTGTTGGTGCAGGAAACCACTTTTGCACTTGTATTAGTGTGGAAAAAACACTTTTCACACTTGTGTTAGTGTTGAAAAACCACTTTTCGCACTTGTGTTAGTGTTGAAAAACCACTTTTCGCACTTGTGTTTGTGTTGAAAAACCACTTTTCGCACTTGTGTTGGTGCAGGAAACCACTTTTGCACTTGTATTAGTGTGGAAAAAACACTTTTTGCACTTGTGATAGTGTTGAAAAACCACTTTTCGCACTTGTGTTAGTGTTGAAAAAAGACTTTTTGCACTTGTGATAGTGTTGAAAAACCACTTTTCGCACTTGTGTTAGTGTTGAAAAACCACTTTTCGCACTTGTGTTGGTGCAGGAAACCACTTTTGCACTTGTATTAGTGTGGAAAAACCACTTTTCGCACTTGTGTTAGTGTTGAAAAACCACTTTTCGCACTTGTGTTGGTGCAGGAAACCACTTTTGCACTTGTATTAGTGTGGAAAAACCACTTTTCGCACTTGTGTTAGTGTTGAAAAACCACTTTTCGCACTTGTATTAGTGCAGAAAAAACACTTTTTGCACTTGTGATAGTGTTGAAAAACCACTTTTGCACTTGTATTAGTGTGGAAAAACCACTTTTCGCACTTGTGTTAGTGTTGAAAAACCACTTTTCGCACTTGTGTTAGTGTTGAAAAACCACTTTTCGCACCTGTGTTGGTGCAGGAAACCACTTTTGCACTTGTATTAGTGTGGAAAAACCACTTTTCGCACTTGCGTTAGTGTTGAAAAACCACTTTTCGCACTTGTGTTAGTGTTGAAAAACCACTTTTCGCACTTGTGTTGGTGCAGGAACCACTTTTGCACTTGTATTAGTGTGGAAAAAACACTTTTTGCACTTGTGATAGTGTTGAAAAACCACTTTTCGCACTTGTGTTAGTGTTGAAAAACCACTTTTCGCACTTGTGTTGGTGCAGGAAACCACTTTTGCACTTGTTTTAGTGTGGAAAAACCACTTTTCGCACTTGTGTTAGTGTTGAAAAACCACTTTTCACACTTGTGTTCGTGTTGAAAAACCACTTTCGCACTTGTATTGGTGCAGGAAACCACTTTTGCACTTGTTTTAGTGTGGAAAAACCACTTTTCGCACTTGTGTTAGTGTTGAAAAACCACTTTTCACACTTGTGTTCGTGTTGAAAAACCACTTTTCGCACTTGTGTTGGTGCAGGAAACCACTTTTGCACTTGTATTAGTGTGGAAAAACCACTTTTCGCACTTGTGTTAGTGTTGAAAAACCACTTTTCGCACTTGTATTAGTGTGGAAAAACCACTTTTCGCACTTGTGTTGGTGCAGGAAACCACTTTTGCACTTGTATTAGTGTGGAAAAACCACTTTTCGCACTTGTGTTAGTGTTGAAAAACCACTTTTCGCACTTGTGTTGGTGCAGGAAACCACTTTTGCACTTGTATTAGTGTGGAAAAACCACTTTTCGCACTTGTGTTCGTGTTGAAAAACAACTTTTTGCACTTGTGTTAGTGTTGAAAAACCACTTTTCGCACTTGTGTTGGTGCAGGAAACCACTTTTGCACTTGTATTAGTGTGGAAAAAACACTTTTTACACTTGTGATAGTGTTGAAAAACCACTTTTCGCACTTGTGTTAGTGTTGAAAAACCACTTTTCGCACTTGTGTTGGTGCAGGAAACCACTTTTGCACTTGTATTAGTGTGGAAAAACCACTTTTCGCACTTGTGTTAGTGTTGAAAAACCACCTTTCGCACTTGTGTTGGTGCAGGAAACCTCTTTTGCACTTGTATTAGTGTGGAAAAACCACTTTTCGCACTTGTGTTAGTGTTGAAAAACCACTTTTCGCACTTGTGTTAGTGTTGAAAAACCACTTTTCGCACTTGTGTTAGTGTTGAAAAACCACTTTTCGCACTTGTGTTGGTGCAGGAAACCACTTTTGCACTTGTATTAGTGTGGAAAAAGCCACTTTTCACACTTGTGTTAGAGTTGAAAAACCACTTTTCGCACTTGTGTTAGTGTTGAAAAACCACTTTTCCCACTTGTGTTGGTGCAGGAAACCACTATTGCACTTGTATTAGTGTGGAAAAAACACTTTTCGCACTTGTGTTAGTGTTGAAAAACCACTTTTCGCACTTGTGTTGGTGCAGGAAACCACTTTTGCACTTGTATTAGTGTGGAAAAAACACTTTTTGCACTTGTGATAGTGTTGAAAAACCACTTTTCGCACTTGTGTTAGTGTTGAAAAAACACTTTTTGCACTTGTGATAGTGTTGAAAAACCACATTTCGCACTTGTGTTAGTGTTGAAAAACCACTTTTCGCAATTGTGTTGGTGCAGGAAACCACTTTTGCACTTGTATTAGTGTGGAAAAACCACTTTTCGCACTTGTGTTAGTGTTGAAAAACCACTTTTCGCACTTGTGTTGGTGCAGGAAACCACTTTTGCACTTGTATTAGTGTGGAAAAACCACTTTTCGCACTTGTGTTAGTGTTGAAAAACCACTTTTCGCACTTGTATTAGTGCAGAAAAAACACTTTTTGCACTTGTGATGGTGTTGAAAAACCACTTTTGCACTTGTATTAGTGTGGAAAAACCACTTTTCGCACTTGTGTTAGTGTTGAAAAAACACTTTTCGCACTTGTGTTGGTGCAGGAAACCACTTTTGCACTTGTATTAGTGTGGAAAAACCACTTTTCGCACTTGTGTTAGTGTTGAAAAACCACTTTTCGCACTTGTATTTGTGCAGAAAAAACACTTTTTGCACTTGTGATAGTGTTGAAAAACCACTTTTCACACTTGTGTTGGTGCAGGAAACCACTTTTGCACTTGTATTAGTGTGGAAAAACCACTTTTCGCACTTGTGTTAGTGTTGAAAAACCACCTTTCGCACTTGTGTTGGTGCAGGAAACCTCTTTTGCACTTGTATTAGTGTGGAAAAACCACTTTTCGCACTTGTGTTAGTGTTGAAAAACCACTTTTCGCACTTGTGTTAGTGTTGAAAAACCACTTTTCGCACTTGTGTTAGTGTTGAAAAACCACTTTTCGCACTTGTGTTGGTGCAGGAAACCACTTTTGCACTTGTATTAGTGTGGAAAAACAACTTTTCGCACTTGTGTTAGTGTTGAAAAACCACTTTTCGCACTTGTATTAGTGCAGAAAAAACACTTTTTGCACTTGTGATAGTGTTGAAAAACCACTTTTCACACTTGTGTTGGTGCTGGAAACCACTTTTGCACTTGTATTAGTGTGGAAAAACCACTTTTCGCACTTGTGTTAGTGTTGAAAAACCACTTTTCGCACTTGTGTTAGTGTTGAAAAACCACTTTTCCCACTTGTGTTTGTGTTGAAAAACCACTTTTCGCACTTGTGTTGGTGCAGGAAATCACTTTTGCACTTGTATTAGTGTGGAAAAAACACTTTTTGCACTTGTGATAGTGTTGAAAAACCACTTTTCGCACTTGTGTTAGTGTTGAAAAACCACTTTTCGCA
Source organism: Myxine glutinosa (assembly GCF_964187855.1). Classification (NCBI taxonomy): domain Eukaryota; kingdom Metazoa; phylum Chordata; class Myxini; order Myxiniformes; family Myxinidae; genus Myxine; species Myxine glutinosa. The sequence continues at coordinate 14,157 of NW_027617572.1, read as the reverse complement.
CTTGTGTTGGTGCAGGAAACCACTTTTGCACTTGTATTAGTGTGGAAAAAACACTTTTAGCACTTGTGTTAGTGTTGAAAAACCACTTTTCGCACTTGTATTAGTGCAGAAAAAACACTTTTTGCACTTGTGATAGTGTTGAAAAACCACTTTTCACACTTGTGTTGGTGCAGGAAACCACTTTTGCACTTGTATTAGTGTGGAAAAACCACTTTTCGCACCTTGTGTTGGTGCAGGAAACCACTTTTGCACTTGTATTAGTGTGGAAAAACCACTTTTCGCACTTGTGTTAGTGTTGAAAAACCACTTTTCGCACTTGTATTAGTGTGGAAAAACCACTTTTCGCACTTGTGTTGGTGCAGGAAACCACTTTTGCACTTGTATTAGTGTGGAAAAACCACTTTTCGCACTTGTGTTAGTGTTGAAAAACCACTTTTCGCACTTGTGTTGGTGCAGGAAACCACTTTTGCACTTGTATTAGTGTGGAAAAACCACTTTTCGCACTTGTGTTAGTGTTGAAAAACAACTTTTTGCACTTGTGTTAGTGTTGAAAAACCACTTTTCGCACTTGTATTAGTGTAGAAAAAACACTTTTTGCACTTGTGATAGTGTTGAAAAACAACTTTTCGCACTTGTGTTGGTGCAGGAAACCACTTTTGCACTTGTATTAGTGTGGAAAAACCACTTTTCGCACTTGTGTTAGTGTTGAAAAACCACTTTTCGCACTTGTGTTAGTGTTGAAAAACCACTTTTCGCACCTGTGTTGGTGCAGGAAACCACTTTTGCACTTGTATTAGTGTGGAAAAACCACTTTTCGCACTTGTGTTAGTGTTGAAAAACCACTTTTCGCACTTGTGTTAGTGTTGAAAAACCACTTTTCGCACTTGTGTTGGTGCAGGAAACCACTTTTGCACTTGTATTAGTGTGGAAAAAACACTTTTTACACTTGTGATAGTGTTGAAAAACCACTTTTCGCACTTGTGTTAGTGTTGAAAAACCACTTTTCGCACTTGTGTTGGTGCAGGAAACCACTTTTGTACTTGTATTAGTGTGGAAAAACCACTTTTCGCACTTGTGTTAGTGTTGAAAAACCACCTTTCGCACTTGTGTTGGTGCAGGAAACCTCTTTTGCACTTGTATTAGTGTGGAAAAACCACTTTTCGCACTTGTGTTAGTGTTGAAAAACCACTTTTCGCACTTGTGTTAGTGTTGAAAAACCACTTTTCGCACTTGTGTTAGTGTTGAAAAACCACTTTTCGCACTTGTGTTGGTGCAGGAAACCACTTTTGCACTTGTATTAGTGTGGAAAAAGCCACTTTTCACACTTGTGTTAGAGTTGAAAAACCACTTTTCGCACTTGTGTTAGTGTTGAAAAACCACTTTTCCCACTTGTGTTGGTGCAGGAAACCACTTTTGCACTTGTATTAGTGTGGAAAAAACACTTTTCACACTTGTGTTAGTGTTGAAAAACCACTTTTCGCACTTGTGTTAGTGTTGAAAAACCACTTTTCGCACTTGTGTTTGTGTTGAAAAACCACTTTTCGCACTTGTGTTGGTGCAGGAAACCACTTTTGCACTTGTATTAGTGTGGAAAAAACACTTTTTGCACTTGTGATAGTGTTGAAAAACCACTTTTCGCACTTGTGTTAGTGTTGAAAAAAGACTTTTTGCACTTGTGATAGTGTTGAAAAACCACTTTTCGCACTTGTGTTAGTGTTGAAAAACCACTTTTCGCACTTGTGTTGGTGCAGGAAACCACTTTTGCACTTGTATTAGTGTGGAAAAACCACTTTTCGCACTTGTGTTAGTGTTGAAAGACCACTTTTCGCACTTGTGTTGGTGCAGGAAACCACTTTTGCACTTGTATTAGTGTGGAAAAACCACTTTTCGCACTTGTGTTAGTGTTGAAAAACCACTTTTCGCACTTGTATTAGTGCAGAAAAAACACTTTTTGCACTTGTGATAGTGTTGAAAAACCACTTTTGCACTTGTATTAGTGTGGAAAAACCACTTTTCGCACTTGTATTAGTGTGGAAAAACCACTTTTCGCACTTGTGTTAGTGTTGAAAAACCACCTTTCGCACTGGTGTTGGTGCAGGAAACCTCTTTTGCACTTGTATTAGTGTGGAAAAACCACTTTTCGCACTTGTGTTAGTGTTGAAAAACCACTTTTCGCACTTGTGTTAGTGTTGAAAAACCACTTTTCGCACTTGTGTTAGTGTTGAAAAACCACTTTTCGCACTTGTGTTGGTGCAGGAAACCACTTTTGCACTTGTATTAGTGTGGAAAAACAACTTTTCGCACTTGTGTTAGTGTTGAAAAACCACTTTTCGCACTTGTATTAGTGCAGAAAAAACACTTTTTGCACTTGTGATAGTGTTGAAAAACCACTTTTCACACTTGTGTTGGTGCTGGAAACCACTTTTGCACTTGTATTAGTGTGGAAAAACCACTTTTCGCACTTGTGTTAGTGTTGAAAAACCACTTTTCGCACTTGTGTTAGTGTTGAAAAACCACTTTTCCCACTTGTGTTTGTGTTGAAAAACCACTTTTCGCACTTGTGTTGGTGCAGGAAATCACTTTTGCACTTGTATTAGTGTGGAAAAAACACTTTTTGCACTTGTGATAGTGTTGAAAAACCACTTTTCGCACTTGTGTTAGTGTTGAAAAACCACTTTTCGCACTTGTGTTGGTGCAGGAAACCACTTTTGCACTTGTATTAGTGTGGAAAAAACACTTTTAGCACTTGTGTTAGTGTTGAAAAACCACTTTTCGCACTTGTATTAGTGCAGAAAAAACACTTTTTGCACTTGTGATAGTGTTGAAAAACCACTTTTCACACTTGTGTTGGTGCAGGAAACCACTTTTGCACTTGTATTAGTGTGGAAAAACCACTTTTCGCACCTTGTGTTGGTGCAGGAAACCACTTTTGCACTTGTATTAGTGTGGAAAAACCACTTTTCGCACTTGTGTTAGTGTTGAAAAACCACTTCTCGCACTTGTATTAGTGTGGAAAAACCACTTTTCGCACTTGTGTTGGTGCAGGAAACCACTTTTGCACTTGTATTAGTGTGGAAAAACCACTTTTCGCACTTGTGTTAGTGTTGAAAAACCACTTTTCGCACTTGTGTTGGTGCAGGAAACCACTTTTGCACTTGTATTAGTGTGGAAAAACCACTTTTCGCACTTGTGTTAGTGTTGAAAAACAACTTTTTGCACTTGTGTTAGTGTTGAAAAACCACTTTTCGCACTTGTATTAGTGTAGAAAAAACACTTTTTGCACTTGTGATAGTGTTGAAAAACAACTTTTCGCACTTGTGTTGGTGCAGGAAACCACTTTTGCACTTGTATTAGTGTGGAAAAACCACTTTTCGCACTTGTGTTAGTGTTGAAAAACCACTTTTCGCACTTGTGTTAGTGTTGAAAAACCACTTTTCGCACCTGTGTTGGTGCAGGAAACCACTTTTGCACTTGTATTAGTGTGGAAAAACCACTTTTCGCACTTGTGTTAGTGTTGAAAAACCACTTTTCGCACTTGTGTTAGTGTTGAAAAACCACTTTTCGCACTTGTGTTGGTGCAGGAAACCACTTTTGCACTTGTATTAGTGTGGAAAAAACACTTTTTACACTTGTGATAGTGTTGAAAAACCACTTTTCGCACTTGTGTTAGTGTTGAAAAACCACTTTTCGCACTTGTGTTGGTGCAGGAAACCACTTTTGTACTTGTATTAGTGTGGAAAAACCACTTTTCGCACTTGTGTTAGTGTTGAAAAACCACCTTTCGCACTTGTGTTGGTGCAGGAAACCTCTTTTGCACTTGTATTAGTGTGGAAAAACCACTTTTCGCACTTGTGTTAGTGTTGAAAAACCACTTTTCGCACTTGTGTTAGTGTTGAAAAACCACTTTTCGCACTTGTGTTAGTGTTGAAAAACCACTTTTCGCACTTGTGTTGGTGCAGGAAACCACTTTTGCACTTGTATTAGTGTGGAAAAAGCCACTTTTCACACTTGTGTTAGAGTTGAAAAACCACTTTTCGCACTTGTGTTAGTGTTGAAAAACCACTTTTCCCACTTGTGTTGGTGCAGGAAACCACTTTTGCACTTGTATTAGTGTGGAAAAAACACTTTTCACACTTGTGTTAGTGTTGAAAAACCACTTTTCGCACTTGTGTTAGTGTTGAAAAACCACTTTTCGCACTTGTGTTTGTGTTGAAAAACCACTTTTCGCACTTGTGTTGGTGCAGGAAACCACTTTTGCACTTGTATTAGTGTGGAAAAAACACTTTTTGCACTTGTGATAGTGTTGAAAAACCACTTTTCGCACTTGTGTTAGTGTTGAAAAAAGACTTTTTGCACTTGTGATAGTGTTGAAAAACCACTTTTCGCACTTGTGTTAGTGTTGAAAAACCACTTTTCGCACTTGTGTTGGTGCAGGAAACCACTTTTGCACTTGTATTAGTGTGGAAAAACCACTTTTCGCACTTGTGTTAGTGTTGAAAAACCACTTTTCGCACTTGTGTTGGTGCAGGAAACCACTTTTGCACTTGTATTAGTGTGGAAAAACCACTTTTCGCACTTGTGTTAGTGTTGAAAAACCACTTTTCGCACTTGTATTAGTGCAGAAAAAACACTTTTTGCACTTGTGATAGTGTTGAAAAACCACTTTTGCACTTGTATTAGTGTGGAAAAACCACTTTTCGCACTTGTGTTAGTGTTGAAAAACCACTTTTCGCACTTGTGTTAGTGTTGAAAAACCACTTTTCGCACCTGTGTTGGTGCAGGAAACCACTTTTGCACTTGTATTAGTGTGGAAAAACCACTTTTCGCACTTGCGTTAGTGTTGAAAAACCACTTTTCGCACTTGTGTTAGTGTTGAAAAACCACTTTTCGCACTTGTGTTGGTGCAGGAACCACTTTTGCACTTGTATTAGTGTGGAAAAAACACTTTTTGCACTTGTGATAGTGTTGAAAAACCACTTTTCGCACTTGTGTTAGTGTTGAAAAACCACTTTTCGCACTTGTGTTGGTGCAGGAAACCACTTTTGCACTTGTTTTAGTGTGGAAAAACCACTTTTCGCACTTGTGTTAGTGTTGAAAAACCACTTTTCACACTTGTGTTCGTGTTGAAAAACCACTTTCGCACTTGTATTGGTGCAGGAAACCACTTTTGCACTTGTTTTAGTGTGGAAAAACCACTTTTCGCACTTGTGTTAGTGTTGAAAAACCACTTTTCACACTTGTGTTCGTGTTGAAAAACCACTTTTCGCACTTGTGTTGGTGCAGGAAACCACTTTTGCACTTGTATTAGTGTGGAAAAACCACTTTTCGCACTTGTGTTAGTGTTGAAAAACCACTTTTCGCACTTGTATTAGTGTGGAAAAACCACTTTTCGCACTTGTGTTGGTGCAGGAAACCACTTTTGCACTTGTATTAGTGTGGAAAAACCACTTTTCGCACTTGTGTTAGTGTTGAAAAACCACTTTTCGCACTTGTGTTGGTGCAGGAAACCACTTTTGCACTTGTATTAGTGTGGAAAAACCACTTTTCGCACTTGTGTTCGTGTTGAAAAACAACTTTTTGCACTTGTGTTAGTGTTGAAAAACCACTTTTCGCACTTGTGTTGGTGCAGGAAACCACTTTTGCACTTGTATTAGTGTGGAAAAAACACTTTTTACACTTGTGATAGTGTTGAAAAACCACTTTTCGCACTTGTGTTAGTGTTGAAAAACCACTTTTCGCACTTGTGTTGGTGCAGGAAACCACTTTTGCACTTGTATTAGTGTGGAAAAACCACTTTTCGCACTTGTGTTAGTGTTGAAAAACCACCTTTCGCACTTGTGTTGGTGCAGGAAACCTCTTTTGCACTTGTATTAGTGTGGAAAAACCACTTTTCGCACTTGTGTTAGTGTTGAAAAACCACTTTTCGCACTTGTGTTAGTGTTGAAAAACCACTTTTCGCACTTGTGTTAGTGTTGAAAAACCACTTTTCGCACTTGTGTTGGTGCAGGAAACCACTTTTGCACTTGTATTAGTGTGGAAAAAGCCACTTTTCACACTTGTGTTAGAGTTGAAAAACCACTTTTCGCACTTGTGTTAGTGTTGAAAAACCACTTTTCCCACTTGTGTTGGTGCAGGAAACCACTATTGCACTTGTATTAGTGTGGAAAAAACACTTTTCGCACTTGTGTTAGTGTTGAAAAACCACTTTTCGCACTTGTGTTGGTGCAGGAAACCACTTTTGCACTTGTATTAGTGTGGAAAAAACACTTTTTGCACTTGTGATAGTGTTGAAAAACCACTTTTCGCACTTGTGTTAGTGTTGAAAAAACACTTTTTGCACTTGTGATAGTGTTGAAAAACCACATTTCGCACTTGTGTTAGTGTTGAAAAACCACTTTTCGCAATTGTGTTGGTGCAGGAAACCACTTTTGCACTTGTATTAGTGTGGAAAAACCACTTTTCGCACTTGTGTTAGTGTTGAAAAACCACTTTTCGCACTTGTGTTGGTGCAGGAAACCACTTTTGCACTTGTATTAGTGTGGAAAAACCACTTTTCGCACTTGTGTTAGTGTTGAAAAACCACTTTTCGCACTTGTATTAGTGCAGAAAAAACACTTTTTGCACTTGTGATGGTGTTGAAAAACCACTTTTGCACTTGTATTAGTGTGGAAAAACCACTTTTCGCACTTGTGTTAGTGTTGAAAAACCACTTTTCGCACTTGTGTTAGTGTTGAAAAACCACTTTTCGCACCTGTGTTGGTGCAGGAAACCACTTTTGCACTTGTATTAGTGTGGAAAAACCACTTTTCGCACTTGTGTTAGTGTTGAAAAACCACTTTTCGCACTTGTGTTAGTGTTGAAAAACCACTTTTCGCACTTGTGTTGGTGCAGGAACCACTTTTGCACTTGTATTAGTGTGGAAAAAACACTTTTTGCACTTGTGATAGTGTTGAAAAACCACTTTTCGCACTTGTGTTAGTGTTGAAAAACCACTTTTCGCACTTGTGTTGGTGCAGGAAACCACTTTTGCACTTGTTTTAGTGTGGAAAAACCACTTTTCGCACTTGTGTTAGTGTTGAAAAACCACTTTTCACACTTGTGTTCGTGTTGAAAAACCACTTTCGCACTTGTATTGGTGCAGGAAACCACTTTTGCACTTGTATTCGTGTGGAAAAAACACTTTTCGCACTTGTGTTAGTGTTGAAAAACCACTTTTCGCACTTGTGTTAGTGTTGAAAAACCACTTTTCGCACTTGTGTTGGTGCAGGAAACCACTTTTGCACTTGTATTAGTGTGGAAAAAAACACTTTTTGCACTTGTGATAGTGTTGAAAAACCACTTTTCGCACTTGTGTTGGTGCAGGAAACCACTTTTGCACTTGTATTAGTGTGGAAAAACCACTTTTCGCACTTGTGTTAGTGTTGAAAAACTGCTTTTCGCACTTGTGTTGGTGCAGGAAACCACTTTTGCACTTGTATTAGTGTGGAAAAACCACTTTTCGCACTTGTGTTAGTGTTGAAAAACCACTTTTCGCACTTGTATTAGTGCAGAAAAAACACTTTTTGCACTTGTGATAGTGTTGAAAAACCACTTTTGCACTTGTATTAGTGTGGAAAAACCACTTTTCGCACTTGTGTTAGTGTTGAAAAACCACTTTTCGCACTTGTGTTAGTGTTGAAAAACCACTTTTCGCACCTGTGTTGGTGCAGGAAACCACTTTTGCACTTGTATTAGTGTGGAAAAACCACTTTTCGCACTTGTGTTAGTGTTGAAAAACCACTTTTCGCACTTGTGTTAGTGTTGAAAAACCACTTTTCGCACTTGTGTTTTTTTTTTTTTTTTTTTTTGTATACAAGATCGAGGCTCGTGAAAGAGCGAACATTAATCACACAGAAAGACAAACAGACACATAAAACAAATAACATCGGGAGCGGTAGACAAGATGGGGAGAGAGGGGGAAGGACACAAACACAACATTTGAGAGCAGGGACCGAGAGACATGGAGACATCGAGAGATCTGTGGGAGGGAGAGGGCTTTGGGGGGGAGGCATGTGAAGGGGGGGAGGCATGTGAAGGGGGGGAGGCATGTGAAGGGGGGGGGGGGGGTGGGAGAGGTATAAACATATGGACACTGCCAGGATTTCCAGGAAATAAGTTGGAATTTCAAACAAGGTGGATCTGGGGTGAATTAGTGGGGGTAGAAAAGATCAAGGTTATGGATGGGGGAAGATAAGAGATGGTGGTGAACAGCTGTTTTAAAGACCTGGAGGGAGGAGAGGGATTGAAGGGAGTGTGGGAGTTTGTTCCACAGGCGGGAGAAAAGAGGAATGAAAGAGTGAAGGTGAGCAGAGAGCCGAGATTTCGGCAGTTTAACCATCAGAGGGTTGCTGGCAGATCTTGTGCGACCTGTAGGAATATTTGGGGGACAGAGCACAGAGAGAGCTGGGGAGCAAGGCCGGAGAGGAGTCGGTAGAAGACAGAAAGACCACCTACCTGCCTGCGGTGAGTGAGTGAAAGGCCCTCAGAGATAGCTTCATCGCGGGAGATTCCAATGATTTTGAAAGCTTTGGATTCAACAGCGTGAAGCCGAGCCAGGTGTGAGGCAGGAGCACCAGCCCATAGGGGAGAACAGTATTCCATTGAGCTGCGGATGAAAGCCTTGTAAGTGGTGAGGAGCTCAGGTGTGCCGAGGAAGGACTTCGCACGACGGAGGATGCCCAGTCGGCGACTGGCTTTGGAGGCCAGCTTGGAAATGTGGTTTTCCCAAGAAAGATCATGGCAGATAGTGAGACCCAAAAGCTTGAGTGACAGAACTTCTTGGAGAGGATTGTTGAGAAAGTAGATGGGAGGGCTGTCCAGTCGATCTTTTCGGAGAGACATAGTAAGAGAGTGAGATTTGGCAGGATTGAAAGACATGTTCCACTTGTTTGACCAGTCTGTGATTTTGTCCAGGTCTTCAGAGAGTGAGGAGGCTGCAGACTGCCGATCTGAGGGAAGAGGAATGGAGCGGCAGAGAGTGGAGTCATCAGCAAAGAGATAGAGAGGATTTTCCAGAGAGTCAGAGAGATCATTGATAAAGACCAGAAAAAGGTGCAGGAACCACTTTTGCACTTGTATTAGTGTGGAAAAAACACTTTTTGCACTTGTGATAGTGTTGAAAAACCACTTTTCGCACTTGTGTTGGTGCAGGAAACCACTTTTGCACTTGTATTAGTGTGGAAAAAACACTTTTTACACTTGTGATAGTGTTGAAAAACCGCTTTTCGCACTTGTGTTAGTGTTGAAAAACCACTTTTCGCACTTGTGTTAGTGTTGAAAAACCACTTTTCACACTTGTGTTGGTGCAGGAAACCACTTTTGCACTTGTATTAGTGTGCAAAAAACACTTTTCGCACTTGTGTTAGTGTTGAAAAACCACTTTTCGCACTTGTGTTAGTGTTGAAAAACCACTTTTCGCACTTGTGTTGGTGCTGGAAACCACTTTTGCACTTGTATTAGTGTGGAAAAAACACTTTTTACACTTGTGATAGTGTTGAAAAACCACTTTTCGCACTTGTGTTAGTGTTGAAAAACCACTTTTCGCACTTGTGTTGGTGCAGGAAACCACTTTTGCACTTGTATTAGTGTGGAAAAACCACTTTTCGCACTTGTGTTAGTGTTGAAAAACCACCTTTCGCACTTGTGTTGGTGCAGGAAACCACTTTTGCACTTGTATTAGTGTGGAAAAACCACTTTTCGCACTTGTGTTAGTGTTGTAAAACCACTTTTCTCACTTGTGTTAGTGTTGAAAAACCACTTTTCGCACTTGTGTTAGTGTTGAAAAACCACTTTTCGCACTTGTGTTGGTGCAGGAAACCACTTTTACACTTGTATTAGTGTGGAAAAAACACTTTTTGCACTTGTGATAGTGTTGAAAAACCACTTTTCGCACTTGTGTTAGTGTTGAAAAACCACTTTCCGCACTTGTGTTGGTGCAGGAAACAACTTTTGCACTTGTATTACTGTGGAAAAAACACTTTTTACACTTGTGATAGTGTTGAAAAACCACTTTTCGCACTTGTGTTAGTGTTGAAAAACCACTTTTCGCACTTGTGTTGGTGCAGGAAACCACTTTTGCACTTGTATTAGTGTGGAAAAACCACTTTTCGCACTTGTGTTAGTGTTGAAAAACCACTTTTCGCACTTGTGTTAGTGTTGAAAAACCACTTTTCGCACTTGTGTTGGTGCAGGAAACCACTTTTGCAGTTGTATTAGTGTGGAAAAAACACTTTTCGCACTTGTGTTAGTATTGAAAAACCACTTTTCGCACTTGTGTTAGTGTTGAAAAACCACTTTTCGCACTTGTGTTGGTGCAGGAAACCACTTTTGCACTTGTATTAGTGTGGAAAAAACACTTTTTGCACTTGTGATAGTGTTGAAAAACCACTTTTCGCACTTGTGTTAGTGTTGAAAAACCACTTTTCGCACTTGTGTTGGTGCAGGAAACCACTTTTGCACTTGTATTAGTGTGGAAAAAACACTTTTAGCACTTGTGTTAGTGTTGAAAAACCACTTTTCGCACTTGTGTTAGTGTTGAAAAACCACTTTTCGCACTTGTGTTGGTGCAGGAAACCACTTTTGCACTTGTATTAGTGTGGAAAAAACACTTTTTGCACTTGTGATAGTGTTGAAAAACCACTTTTCGCACTTGTGTTAGTGTTGAAAAACCACTTTTCGCACTTGTGTTGGTGCAGGAAACCACTTTTGCACTTGTATTAGTGTGGAAAAACCACTTTTCGCACTTGTGTTAGTGTTGAAAAACCACTTTTCGCACTTGTGTTGGTGCAGGAAACCACTTTTGCACTTGTATTAGTGTGGAAAACCACTTTTCGCACTTGTGTTAGTGTTGAAAAACAACTTTTCGCACTTGTGTTAGTGTTGAAAAACCACTTTTCGCACTTGTATTAGTGTGGAAAAAACACTTTTTGCACTTGTGATAGTGTTGAAAAACCACTTTTCGCACTTGTGTTGGTGCAGGAAACCACTTTTGCACTTGTATTAGTGTGGAAAAACCACTTTTCGCACTTGTGTTAGTGTTGAAAAACCACTTTTCGCACTTGTGTTGGTGCAGGAAACCACTTTTGCACTTGTATTAGTGTGGAAAAAACACTTTTCGCACTTGTGTTAGTGTTGAAAAACCACTTTTCGCACTTGTGTTAGTGTTGAAAAACCACTTTTCGCACTTGTGTTGGTGCAGGAAACCACTTTTGCACTTGTATTAGTGTGGAAAAAATACTTTTTGCACTTGTGATAGTGTTGAAAAACCACTTTTCGCACTTGTGTTAGTGTTGAAAAACCACTTTTTGCACTTGTGTTGGTGCAGGAAACCACTTTTGCACTTGTATTAGTGTGGAAAAACCACTTTTCGCACTTGTGTTAGTGTTGAAAAACCACTTTTCGCACTTGTATTAGTGTGGAAAAACCACTTTTCGCACTTGTGTTGGTGCAGGAAACCACTTTTGCACTTGTATTAGTGTGGAAAAACTACTTTTCGCACTTGTGTTAGTGTTGAAAAACCACTTTTCGCACTTGTGTTGGTGCAGGAAACCACTTTTGCACTTGTATTAGTGTGGAAAAACCACTTTTCGCACTTGTGTTAGTGTTGAAAAACAACTTTTCGCACTTGTGTTAGTGTTGAAAAACCACTTTTCGCACTTGTATTAGTGTAGAAAAAACACTTTTTGCACTTGTGATAGTGTTGAAAAACAACTTTTCGCACTTGTGTTGGTGCAGGAAACCACTTTTGCACTTGTATTAGTGTGGAAAAACCACTTTTCGCACTTGTGTTAGTGTTGAAAAACCACTTTTCGCACTTGTGTTAGTGTTGAAAAACCACTTTTCGCACCTGTGTTGGTGCAGGAAACCACTTTTGCACTTGTATTAGTGTGGAAAAACCACTTTTCGCACTTGTGTTCGCGTTGAAAAACCACTTTTCGCACTTGTGTTGGTGCAGGAAACCACTTTTGCACTTGTATTCGTGTGGAAAAAACACTTTTTACACTTGTGATAGTGTTGAAAAAACACTTTTCGCACTTGTGTTAGTGTTGAAAAACCACTTTTCGCACTTGTGTTGGTGCAGGAAACCACTTTTGCACTTGTATTAGTGTGGAAAAACCACTTTTCGCACTTGTGTTAGTGTTGAAAAACCACTTTTCGCACTTGTGTTAGTGTTGAAAAACCACTTTTCGCACTTGTGTTAGTGTTGAAAAACCACTTTTCGCACTTGTGTTGGTGCAGGAAACCACTTTTGCACTTGTATTAGTGTGGAAAAAGCCACTTTTCGCACTTGTGTTAGAGTTGAAAAACCACTTTTCGCACTTGTGTTAGTGTTGAAAAACCACTTTTCGCACTTGTGTTGGTGCAGGAAACCACTTTTGCACTTGTATTAGTGTGGAAAAAACACTTTTTACACTTGTGATAGTGTTGAAAAACCACTTTTCGCACTTGTGTTAGTGTTGAAAAACCACTTTTCGCACTTGTGTTGGTGCAGGAAACCACTTTTGCACTTGTATTAGTGTGGAAAAACCACTTTTCGCACTTGTGTTCGTGTTGAAAAACCACCTTTCGCACTTGTGTTGGTGCAGGAAACCTCTTTTGCACTTGTATTAGTGTGGAAAAACCACTTTTCGCACTTGTGTTAGTGTTGAAAAACCACTTTTCGCACTTGTGTTAGTGTTGAAAAACCACTTTTCGCACTTGTGTTAGTGTTGAAAAACCACTTTTCGCACTTGTGTTGGTGCAGGAAACCACTTTTGCACTTGTATTAGTGTGGAAAAAGCCACTTTTCGCACTTGTGTTAGAGTTGAAAAACCACTTTTCGCACTTGTGTTAGTGTTGAAAAACCACTTTTCCCACTTGTGTTGGTGCAGGAAACCACTTTTGCACTTGTATTAGTGTGGAAAAAACACTTTTTGCACTTGTGATAGTGTTGAAAAACCACTTTTCACACTTGTGTTAGTGTTGAAAAAACACTTTTTGCACTTGTGATAGTGTTGAAAAACCACTTTTCGCACTTGTGTTAGTGTTGAAAAACCACTTTTCGCACTTGTGTTGGTGCAGGAAACCACTTTTGCACTTGTATTAGTGTGGAAAAACCACTTTTCGCACTTGTGTTAGTGTTGAAAAACCACTTTTCGCACTTGTGTTGGTGCAGGAAACCACTTTTGCACTTGTATTAGTGTGGAAAAACCACTTTTCGCACTTGTGTTAGTGTTGAAAAACCACTTTTCGCACTTGTATTAGTGCAGAAAAACACTTTTTGCACTTGTGATAGTGTTGAAAAACCACTTTTCACACTTGTGTTGGTGCAGGAAACCACTTTTGCACTTGTATTAGTGTGGAAAAACCACTTTTCGCACTTGTGTTAGTGTTGAAAAACCACTTTTCGCACTTGTGTTGGTGCAGGAAACCTCTTTTGCACTTGTATTAGTGTGGAAAAACCACTTTTCGCACTTGTGTTAGTGTTGAAAAACCACTTTTCGCACTTGTGTTAGTGTTGAAAAACCACTTTTCGCACTTGTGTTAGTGTTGAAAAACCACTTTTCGCACTTGTGTTGGTGCAGGAAACCACTTTTGCACTTGTATTAGTGTGGAAAAAGCCACTTTTCGCACTTGTGTTAGAGTTGAAAAACCACTTTTCGCACTTGTGTTAGTGTTGAAAAACCACTTTTCCCACTTGTGTTGGTGCAGGAAACCACTTTTGCACTTGTATTAGTGTGGAAAAAACACTTTTTACACTTGTGATAGTGTTGAAAAACCACTTTTCGCACTTGTGTTAGTGTTGAAAAACCACTTTTCGCACTTGTGTTGGTGCAGGAAACCACTTTTGCACTTGTATTAGTGTGGAAAAACCACTTTTCGCACTTGTGTTAGTGTTGAAAAACCACCTTTCGCACTTGTGTTGGTGCAGGAAACCACTTTTGCACTTGTATTAGTGTGGAAAAACCACTTTTCGCACTTGTGTTAGTGTTGTAAAACCACTTTTCTCACTTGTGTTAGTGTTGAAAAACCACTTTTCGCACTTGTGTTAGTGTTGAAAAACCACTTTTCGCACTTGTGTTGGTGCAGGAAACCACTTTTACACTTGTATTAGTGTGGAATAAACACTTTTTGCACTTG
>NW_027617571.1:0-109075 GCF_964187855.1 Myxine glutinosa | reverse complement strand
ACAAATGCGAAAAGTGGTTTTTCAACACTAACACAAGTGCGGAAAAGTGGTTTTTCAACACTAACACAAGTGCGGAAAAGTGTATTTTTCCACACTAATACAAGTGCAAAAGTGGTTTCCTGCACCAACACAAGTGCGAAAAGTGGTTTTCAACACTAATACAAGTGCAAAAGTGGTTTCCTGCACCAACACAAGTGCGAAAAGTGGTTTTTCAACACTAACACAAGTGCGAAAAGTGGTTTTTCAACACTATCACAAGTGCGAAAAGTGTTTTTTCCACACTAATACAAGTGCAAAAGTGGTTTCCTGCACGAACACAAGTGCGAAAAGTGGTTTTTCAACACTAACACAAGTGCGAAAAGTGTTTTTTTCAACACTAACACAAGTGCGAAAAGTGGTTTTTCACACTATCACAAGTGCAAAAAGTGTTTTTTCCACTCTAATGCAAGTGCAAAAGTGGGTTCCTGCACCAACACAAGTGCAAAAAGTGGTTTTTCAACACTAACACAGGTGCGAAAAGTGGTTTTTCAACACTAACACAAGTGCGAAAAGTGGTTTTTGCCACACTAATACAAGTGCAAAAGTGGTTTCCTGCACCAACACAAGTGCGAAAAGTGGTTTTTCAACACTAACACAAGTGCGAAAAGTGGTTTTTCAACACTATCACAAGTGCAAAAAGTGTTTTTTCCACACTAATACAAGTGCAAAAGTGGTTTCCTGCACCAACACAAGTGCGAAAAGTGGTTTTTCAACACTAACACAAGTGCGAAAAGTGGTTCTTCAACACTAACACAAGTGCGAAAAGTGTTTTTTCCACACTAATACAAGTGCAAAAGTGGTTTCCTGCACCAACACAAGTGCGAAAGGTGGTTTTTCAACACTAACACAAGTGCGAAAAGTGGTTTTTCAACACTACACAAGTGCGAAAAGTGTTTTTCAACACTAACACAAGTGCGAAAAGTGGTTTTTTCCACACTAATACAAGTGCAAAAGTGGTTTCCTGCACCAACACAAGTGCGAAAAGTGGTTTTTCAACACTAACACAAGTGCGAAAAGTGGTTTTTCAACACTATCACAAGTGCGAAAAGTGTTTTTTCCACACTAATACAAGTGCAAAAGTGGTTTCCTGCACCAACACAAGTGCGAAAAGTGGTTTTTCAACACTAACACAAGTGCGAAAAGTGGTTTTTCAACACTAACACAAGTGCGAAAAGTGGTTTTTCAACACTATCACAAGTGCAAAAAGTGTTTTTTTCCACACTAATAGAAGTGCAAAAGTGGTTTCCTACACCAACACAAGTGCGAAAAGTGGTTTTTCAACACTAACACAAGTGCGAAAAGTGGTTTTTCAACACTAACACAAGCGCGAAAAGTGGTTTTTCAACACTATCACAAGTGCGAAAAGTGTTTTTTCAACACTAACACAAGTGCGAAAAGTGGTTTTTCAACACTAACACAAGTGCGAAAAGTGGTTTTCAACACTAACACAAGCGTGAAAAGTGGTTTTTCAACACTAACACAAGTGCGAAAAGTGTTTTTTCAACACTAACACAAGTGCGAATAGTGGTTTTTCAACACTATCACAAGTGCAAAAAGTGTTTTTTCCACTCTAATACAAGTGCAAAAGTGGGTTCCTGCACCAACACAAGTGCGAAAAGTGGTTTTTCAACACTAACACAGGTGCGAAAAGTGGTTTTTCAACACTAACACAAGTGCGAAAAGTGGTTTTTCCACACTAATACAAGTGCAAAAGTGGTTTCCTGCACCAACACAAGTGCGAAAAGTGGTTTTTCAACACTAACACAAGTGCGAAAAGTCGTTTTTCAACACTATCACAAGTGCAAAAAGTGTTTTTTCCACACTAATACAAGTGCAAAAGTGGTTTCCTGCACCAACACAAGTGCGTAAAGTGGTATTTCAACACTAACACAAGTGCGAAAAGTGGTTTTTCAACACTATCACAAGTGCAAAAAGTGTTTTTTCCACACTAATACAAGTGCAAAAGTGGTTTCCTGCACCAACACAAGTGCGAAAAGTGGTTTTTCAACACAAACACAAGTGCGAAAAGTGGTTCTTCAACACTAACACAAGTGCGAAAAGTGTTTTTTCCACACTAATACAAGTGCAAAAGTGGTTTCCTGCACCAACGCAAGTGCGAAAAGTGGTTTTTCAACACTAACACAAGTGCGAAAAGTGGTTTTTCAACACTAACACAAGTGCGAAAAGTGGTTTTTCAACACTAACACAAGTGCGAAAAGTGGTTTTTCCACACTAATACAAGTGCAAAAGTGGTTTCCTGCACCAACACAAGTGCGAAAAGTGGTTTTTCAACACTAACACAAGTGCGAAAAGTGGTTTTTCAACACTATCACAAGTGCGAAAAGTGTTTTTTCCACACTAATACAAGTGCAAAAGTGGTTTCCTGCACCAACACAAGTGCGAAAAGTGGTTTTTCAACACTAACACAAGTGCGAAAAGTGGTTTTTCAACACTAACACAACTGCGAAAAGTGGTTTTTCAACACTATCACAAGTGCAAAAAGTGTTTTTTCCACACTAATACAAGTGCAAAAGTGGTTTCCTGCACCAACACAAGTGCGAAAAGTGGTTTTTCAACACTAATACAAGTGCGAAAAGTGGTTTTTCAACACTAACACAAGTGCGAAAAGTGGTTTTTCAACATTATCACAAGTGCAAAAAGTGTTTTTTCCACACTAATACAAGTGCAAAAGTGGTTTCCTGCACCAACACAAGTGTGAAAAGTGGTTCTTCAACACTAACACAAGTGCGAAAAGTGGTTTTTCAACACTAACACAAGTGCGAAAAGTGTTTTTTCCACACTAATACAAGTGCAAAAGTGGTTTCCTGCACAACACAAGTGCGCAAAGTGGTTTTTCAACACTAACACAATTGCGAAAAGTGGTTTTTCAACACTAACACAAGTGCGAAAAGTGGTTTTTCAACACTAACACAAGTGCGAAAAGTGGTTTTTCCACACTAATACAAGTGCAAAAGTGGTTTCCTGCACCAACACAAGTGCGAAAAGTGGTTTTTCAACACTAATACAAGTGCAAAAGTGGTTTCCTGCACCAACACAAGTGCGAAAAGTGGTTTTTCAACACTAACACAAGTGCGAAAAGTGGTTTTTCAACACTATCACAAGTGCGAAAAGTGTTTTTTCCACACTAATACAAGTGCAAAAGTGGTTTCCTGCACGAACACAAGTGCGAAAAGTGGTTTTTCAACACTAACACAAGTGCGAAAAGTGTTTTTTCAACACTAACACAAGTGCGAAAAGTGGTTTTTCAACACTATCACAAGTGCAAAAAGTGTTTTTTCCACTCTAATGCAAGTGCAAAAGTGGGTTCCTGCACCAACACAAGTGCAAAAAGTGGTTTTTCAACACTAACACAGGTGCGAAAAGTGGTTTTTCAACACTAACACAAGTGCGAAAAGTGGTTTTGCCACACTAATACAAGTGCAAAAGTGGTTTCCTGCACCAACACAAGTGCGAAAAGTGGTTTTTCAACACTAACACAAGTGCGAAAAGTGGTTTTTCAACACTATCACAAGTGCAAAAAGTGTTTTTTCCACACTAATACAAGTGCAAAAGTGGTTTCCTGCACCAACACAAGTGCGAAAAGTGGTTTTTCAACACTAACACAAGTGCGAAAAGTGGTTCTTCAACACTAACACAAGTGCGAAAAGTGTTTTTTCCACACTAATACAAGTGCAAAAGTGGTTTCCTGCACCAACACAAGTGCGAAAGGTGGTTTTTCAACACTAACACAAGTGCGAAAAGTGGTTTTTCAACACTAACACAAGTGCGAAAAGTGGTTTTTCAACACTAACACAAGTGCGAAAAGTGGTTTTTCCACACTAATACAAGTGCAAAAGTGGTTTCCTGCACCAACACAAGTGCGAAAAGTGGTTTTTCAACACTAACACAAGTGCGAAAAGTGGTTTTTCAACACTATCACAAGTGCGAAAAGTGTTTTTTCCACACTAATACAAGTGCAAAAGTGGTTTCCTGCACCAACACAAGTGCGAAAAGTGGTTTTTCAACACTAACACAAGTGCGAAAAGTGGTTTTTCAACACTAACACAAGTGCGAAAAGTGGTTTTTCAACACTATCACAAGTGCAAAAAGTGTTTTTTCCACACTAATAGAAGTGCAAAAGTGGTTTCCTACACCAACACAAGTGCGAAAAGTGGTTTTTCAACACTAACACAAGTGCGAAAAGTGGTTTTTCAACACTAACACAAGCGCGAAAAGTGGTTTTTCAACACTATCACAAGTGCGAAAAGTGTTTTTTCAACACTAACACAAGTGCGAAAAGTGGTTTTTCAACACTAACACAAGTGCGAAAAGTGGTTTTTCAACACTAACACAAGCGTGAAAAGTGGTTTTTCAACACTAACACAAGTGCGAAAAGTGTTTTTTCAACACTAACACAAGTGCGAATAGTGGTTTTTCAACACTATCACAAGTGCAAAAAGTGTTTTTTCCACTCTAATACAAGTGCAAAAGTGGGTTCCTGCACCAACACAAGTGCGAAAAGTGGTTTTTCAACACTAACACAGGTGCGAAAAGTGGTTTTTCAACACTAACACAAGTGCGAAAAGTGGTTTTTCCACACTAATACAAGTGCAAAAGTGGTTTCCTGCACCAACACAAGTGCGAAAAGTGGTTTTTCAACACTAACACAAGTGGGAAAAGTCGTTTTTCAACACTATCACAAGTGCAAAAAGTGTTTTTTCCACACTAATACAAGTGCAAAAGTGGTTTCCTGCACCAACACAAGTGCGTAAAGTGGTATTTCAACACTAACACAAGTGCGAAAAGTGGTTTTTCAACACTATCACAAGTGCAAAAAGTGTTTTTTCCACACTAATACAAGTGCAAAAGTGGTTTCCTGCACCAACACAAGTGCGAAAAGTGGTTTTTCAACACAAACACAAGTGCGAAAAGTGGTTCTTCAACACTAACACAAGTGCGAAAAGTGTTTTTTCCACACTAATACAAGTGCAAAAGTGGTTTCCTGCACCAACGCAAGTGCGAAAAGTGGTTTTTCAACACTAACACAAGTGCGAAAAGTGGTTTTTCAACACTAACACAAGTGCGAAAAGTGGTTTTTCAACACTAACACAAGTGCGAAAAGTGGTTTTTCCACACTAATACAAGTGCAAAAGTGGTTTCCTGCACCAACACAAGTGCGAAAAGTGGTTTTTCAACACTAACACAAGTGCGAAAAGTGGTTTTTCAACACTATCACAAGTGCGAAAAGTGTTTTTTCCACACTAATACAAGTGCAAAAGTGGTTTCCTGCACCAACACAAGTGCGAAAAGTGGTTTTTCAACACTAACACAAGTGCGAAAAGTGGTTTTTCAACACTAACACAAGAGCGAAAAGTGGTTTTTCAACACTATCACAAGTGCAAAAAGTGTTTTTTCCACACTAATACAAGTGCAAAAGTGGTTTCCTACACCAACACAAGTGCGAAAATAGGTTTTTCAACACTAACACAAGTGCGAAAAGTGGTTTTTCAACACTAACACAAGCGCGAAAAGTGGTTTTTCAACACTATCACAAGTGCGAAAAGTGTTTTTTCCACACTAATACAAGTGCAAAAGTGGTTTCCTGCACGAACACAAGTGCGAAAAGTGGTTTTTCAACACTAACACAAGTGCGAAAAGTGGTTTTTCAACACTAACACAAGTGCGAAAAGTGGGTTTTCAACACTATCACAAGTGCAAAAAGTGTTTTTTCCACACTAATACAAGTGCAAAAGTGGTGTCCTGCACCAACACAAGTGCGAAAAGTGGTTTTTCAACACTAACACAGGTGTGAAAAGTGGTTTTTCAACACTAACACAAGTGCGAAAAGTGGTTTTTCCACACTAATACAAGTGCAAAAGTGGTTTCCTGCACCAACACAAGTGCGAAAAGTGGTATTTCAACACTAACACAAGTGCGAAAAGTGCTTTTTCAACACTATCACAAGTGCAAAAAGTGTTTTTTCCGCACTAATACAAGTGCAAAAGTGGTTTCCTGCACCAACACAAGTGCGAAAAGTGGTTTTTCAACACTAACACAAGTGCGAAAAGTGGTTTTTCAACACTAACACAAGTGCGAAAGTGGTTTTTCCACACTAATACAAGTGCAAAAGTGGTTTCCTGCACCAACACAAGTGCGAAAAGTGGTTTTTCAACACTAACACAAGTGCGAAAAGTGGTTTTTCAACACTAACACAAGTGCGAAAAGTCGTTTTTCAACACTATCACAAGTGCAAAAAGTGTTTTTTCCACACTAATACAAGTGCAAAAGTGGTTTCCTGCACCAACACAAGTGCGAAAAGTGGTATTTCAACACTAATACAAATGCGAAAAGTGGTTTTTCAACACTATCACAAGTGCAAAAAGTGTTTTTTCCACACTAATACAAGTGCAAAAGTGGTTTCCTGCACCAACACAAGTGCGAAAAGTGGTTTTTCAACACTAATACAAGTGCGAAAAGTGGTTTTTTTATCACTAACACAAGTGCGAAAAGTGGTTTTTCAACACTAACACAAGTGCGAAAAGTGGTTTTTCCACACTAATACAAGTGCAAAAGTGGTTTCCTGCACCAACACAAGTGCGAAAAGTGGTTTTTCAACACTAACACAAGTGCGAAAAGTGGTTTTTCAACACTATCACAAGTGCGAAAAGTGTTTTTTCCACACTAATACAAGTGCAAAAGTGGTTTCCTGCACGAACACAAGTGTGAAAAGTGGTTTTTCAACACTAACACAAGTGCGAAAAGTGTTTTTTCAACACTAACACAAGTGCGAAAAGTGGTTTTTCAACACTATCACAAGTGCAAAAAGTGTTTTTTCCACTCTAATACAAGTGCAAAAGTGGGTTCCTGCACCAACACAAGTGCGAAAAGTGGTTTTTCAACACTAACACAGGTGCGAAAAGTGGTTTTTCAACACTAACACAAGTGCGAAAAGTGGTTTTGCCACACTAATACAAGTGCAAAAGTGGTTTCCTGCACCAACACAAGTGCGAAAAGTGGTTTTTCAACACTAACACAAGTGCGAAAAGTGGTTTTTCAACACTAATACAAGTGCAAAAGTGGTTTCCTGCACCAACACAAGTGCGAAAAGTGGTTTTTCAACACTAACACAAGTGCGAAAAGTGGTTTTTCAACACTATCACAAGTGCGAAAAGTGTTTTTTCCACACTAATACAAGTGCAAAAGTGGTTTCCTGCACGAACACAAGTGCGAAAAGTGGTTTTTCAACACTAACACAAGTGCGAAAAGTGTTTTTTCAACACTAACACAAGTGCGAAAAGTGGTTTTTCAACACTATCACAAGTGCAAAAAGTGGTTTTTCCACTCTAATACAAGTGCAAAAGTGGGTTCCTGCACCAACACAAGTGCAAAAAGTGGTTTTTCAACACTAACACAGGTGCGAAAAGTGGTTTTTCAACACTAACACAAGTGCGAAAAGTGGTTTTGCCACACTAATACAAGTGCAAAAGTGGTTTCCTGCACCAACACAAGTGCGAAAAGTGGTTTTTCAACACTAACACAAGTGCGAAAAGTGGTTTTTCAACACTATCACAAGTGCAAAAAGTGTTTTTTCCACACTAATACAAGTGCAAAAGTGGTTTCCTGCACCAATACAAGTGCGAAAAGTGGTTTTTCAACACTAACACAAGTGCGAAAAGTGGTTCTTCAACACTAACACAAGTGCGAAAAGTGTTTTTTCCACACTAATACAAGTGCAAAAGTGGTTTCCTGCACCAACACAAGTGCGAAAGGTGGTTTTTCAACACTAACACTAGTGCGAAAAGTGGTTTTTCAACACTAACACAAGTGCGAAAAGTGGTTTTTCAACACTAACACAAGTGCGAAAAGTGGTTTTTCCACACTAATACAAGTGCAAAAGTGGTTTCCTGCACCAACACAAGTGCGAAAAGTGGTTTTTCAACACTAACACAAGTGCGAAAAGTGGTTTTTCAACACTATCACAAGTGCGAAAAGTGTTTTTTCCACACTAATACAAGTGCAAAAGTGGTTTCCTGCACCAACACAAGTGCGAAAGTGGTTTTTCAACACTAACACAAGTGCGAAAAGTGGTTTTTCAACACTAACACAAGTGCGAAAAGTGGTTTTTCAACACTATCACAAGTGCAAAAAGTGTTTTTTCCACACTAATAGAAGTGCAAAAGTGGTTTCCTACACCAACACAAGTGCGAAAAGTGGTTTTTCAACACTAACACAAGTGCGAAAAGTGGTTTTTCAACACTAACACAAGCGCGAAAAGTGGTTTTTCAACACTATCACAAGTGCGAAAAGTGTTTTTTCAACACTAACACAAGTGCGAAAAGTGGTTTTTCAACACTAACACAAGTGCGAAAAGTGGTTTTTCAACACTAACACAAGCGTGAAAAGTGGTTTTTCAACACTAACACAAGTGCGAAAAGTGTTTTTTCAACACTAACACAAGTGCGAATAGTGGTTTTTCAACACTATCACAAGTGCAAAAAGTGTTTTTTCCACTCTAATACAAGTGCAAAAGTGGGTTCCTGCACCAACACAAGTGCGAAAAGTGGTTTTTCAACACTAACACAGGTGCGAAAAGTGGTTTTTCAACACTAACACAAGTGCGAAAAGTGGTTTTTCCACACTAATACAAGTGCAAAAGTGGTTTCCTGCACCAACACAAGTGCGAAAAGTGGTTTTTCAACACTAACACAAGTGCGAAAAGTCGTTTTTCAACACTATCACAAGTGCAAAAAGTGTTTTTTCCACACTAATACAAGTGCAAAAGTGGTTTCCTGCACCAACACAAGTGCGTAAAGTGGTATTTCAACACTAACACAAGTGCGAAAAGTGGTTTTTCAACACTATCACAAGTGCAAAAAGTGTTTTTTCCACACTAATACAAGTGCAAAAGTGGTTTCCTGCACCAACACAAGTGTGAAAAGTGGTTTTTCAACACAAACACAAGTGCGAAAAGTGGTTCTTCAACACTAACACAAGTGCGAAAAGTGTTTTTTCCACACTAATACAAGTGCAAAAGTGGTTTCCTGCACCAACACAAGTGCGAAAAGTGGTTTTTCAACACTAACACAAGTGCGAAAAGTGGTTTTTCAACACTAACACAAGTGCGAAAAGTGGTTTTTCAACACTAACACAAGTGCGAAAAGTGGTTTTTCCACACTAATACAAGTGCAAAAGTGGTTTCCTGCACCAACACAAGTGCGAAAAGTGGTTTTTCAACACTAACACAAGTGCGAAAAGTGGTTTTTCAACACTATCACAAGTGCGAAAAGTGTTTTTTCCACACTAATACAAGTGCAAAAGTGGTTTCCTGCACCAACACAAGTGCGAAAAGTGGTTTTTCAACACTAACACAAGTGCGAAAAGTGGTTTTTCAACACTAACACAAGAGCGAAAAGTGGTTTTTCAACACTATCACAAGTGCAAAAAGTGTTTTTTCCACACTAATACAAGTGCAAAAGTGGTTTCCTACACCAACACAAGTGCGAAAATTGGTTTTTCAACACTAACACAAGTGCGAAAAGTGGTTTTTCAACACTAACACAAGCGCGAAAAGTGGTTTTTCAACACTATCACAAGTGCGAAAAGTGTTTTTTCCACACTAATACAAGTGCAAAAGTGGTTTCCTGCACGAACACAAGTGCGAAAAGTGGTTTTTCAACACTAACACAAGTGCGAAAAGTGGTTTTTCAACACTAACACAAGTGCGAAAAGTGGGTTTTCAACACTATCACAAGTGCAAAAAGTGTTTTTTCCACACTAATACAAGTGCAAAAGTGGTGTCCTGCACCAACACAAGTGCGAAAAGTGGTTTTTCAACACTAACACAGGTGTGAAAAGTGGTTTTTCAACACTAACACAAGTGCGAAAAGTGGTTTTTCCACACTAATACAAGTGCAAAAGTGGTTTCCTGCACCAACACAAGTGCGAAAAGTGGTATTTCAACACTAACACAAGTGCGAAAAGTGCTTTTTCAACACTATCACAAGTGCAAAAAGTGTTTTTTCCGCACTAATACAAGTGCAAAAGTGGTTTCCTGCACCAACACAAGTGCGAAAAGTGGTTTTTCAACACTAACACAAGTGCGAAAAGTGGTTTTTCAACACTAACACAAGTGCGAAAGTGGTTTTTCCACACTAATACAAGTGCAAAAGTGGTTTCCTGCACCAACACAAGTGCGAAAAGTGGTTTTTCAACACTAACACAAGTGCGAAAAGTGGTTTTTCAACACTAACACAAGTGCGAAAAGTCGTTTTTCAACACTATCACAAGTGCAAAAAGTGTTTTTTCCACACTAATACAAGTGCAAAAGTGGTTTCCTGCACCAACACAAGTGCGAAAAGTGGTATTTCAACACTAATACAAATGCGAAAAGTGGTTTTTCAACACTATCACAAGTGCAAAAAGTGTTTTTTCCACACTAATACAAGTGCAAAAGTGGTTTCCTGCACCAACACAAGTGCGAAAAGTGGTTTTTCAACACTAACACAAGTGCGAAAAGTGGTTTTTTTATCACTAACACAAGTGCGAAAAGTGGTTTTTCAACACTAACACAAGTGCGAAAAGTGGTTTTTCCACACTAATACAAGTGCAAAAGTGGTTTCCTGCACCAACACAAGTGCGAAAAGTGGTTTTTCAACACTAACACAAGTGCGAAAAGTGGTTTTTCAACACTATCACAAGTGCGAAAAGTGTTTTTTCCACACTAATACAAGTGCAAAAGTGGTTTCCTGCACGAACACAAGTGTGAAAAGTGGTTTTTCAACACTAACACAAGTGCGAAAAGTGTTTTTTCAACACTAACACAAGTGCGAAAAGTGGTTTTTCAACACTATCACAAGTGCAAAAAGTGTTTTTTCCACTCTAATACAAGTGCAAAAGTGGGTTCCTGCACCAACACAAGTGCGAAAAGTGGTTTTTCAACACTAACACAGGTGCGAAAAGTGGTTTTTCAACACTAACACAAGTGCGAAAAGTGGTTTTGCCACACTAATACAAGTGCAAAAGTGGTTTCCTGCACCAACACAAGTGCGAAAAGTGGTTTTTCAACACTAACACAAGTGCGAAAAGTCGTTTTTCAACACTATCACAAGTGCAAAAAGTGTTTTTTCCACGCTAATACAAGTGCAAAAGTGGTTTCCTGCACCAACACAAGTGCGAAAAGTGGTATTTCAACACTAACACAAGTGCGAAAAGTGGTTTTTCAACACTATCACAAGTGCAAAAAGTGTTTTTTCCACACTAATACAAGTGCAAAAGTGGTTTCCTGCACCAACACAAGTGCGAAAAGTGGTTTTTCAACACTAACACAAGTGCGAAAAGTGGTTCTTCAACACTAACACAAGTGCGAAAAGTGTTTTTTCCACACTAATACAAGTGCAAAAGTGGTTTCCTGCACCAACACAAGTGCGAAAAGTGGTTTTTCAACACTAACACAAGTGCGAAAAGTGGTTTTTCAACACTAACACAAGTGCGAAAAGTGGTTTTTCAACACTAACACAAGTGCGAAAAGTGGTTTTTCCACACTAATACAAGTGCAAAAGTGGTTTCCTGCACCAACACAAGTGCGAAAAGTGGTTTTTCAACACTAACACAAGTGCGAAAAGTGGTTTTTCAACACTAACACAAGTGCGAAAAGTGGTTTTTCAACACTAACACAAGTGCGAAAGTGGTTTCCTGCACTAATACAAGTGCAAAAGTGGTTTCCTGCACCAACACAAGTGCGAAAAGTGGTTTTTCAACACTAACACAAGTGCGAAAAGTGGTTTTTCAACACTATCACAAGTGCAAAAAGTGTTTTTTCCACACTAATACAAGTGCAAAAGTGGTTTCCTGCACCAACACAAGTGCGCAAAGTGGTTTTTCAACACTAACACAAGTGCGAAAAGTGGTTTTTCAACACTAACACAAGTGCGAAAAGTGGTTTTTCAACACTAACACAAGTGCGAAAAGTGGTTTTTCCACACTAATACAAGTGCAAAAGTGGTTTCCTGCACCAACACAAGTGCGAAAAGTGGTTTTTCAACACTAACACAAGTGCGATAAGTGGTTTTTCAACACTATCACAAGTGCAAAAAGTGTTTTTTCCACACTAATACAAGTGCAAAAGTGGTTTCCTACACCAACACAAGTGCGAAAAGTGGTTTTTCAACACTAACACAAGTGCGAAAAGTGGTTTTTCAACACTAACACAAGCGCGAAAAGTGGTTTTTCAACACTATCACAAGTGCGAAAAGTGTTTTTTCCACACTAATACAAGTGCAAAAGTGG
The DNA here is from genome assembly GCF_964187855.1 of Myxine glutinosa. Classification (NCBI taxonomy): domain Eukaryota; kingdom Metazoa; phylum Chordata; class Myxini; order Myxiniformes; family Myxinidae; genus Myxine; species Myxine glutinosa. Next base: position 96,751 of record NW_027617571.1, on the reverse strand, counting down.
TTTCCTGCACCAACACAAGTGCGAAAAGTGGTTTTTCAACACTAACACAAGTGCGAAAAGTGGTTTTTCAACACTAACACAAGTGCGAAAAGTGGGTTTTCAACACTATCACAAGTGCAAAAAGTGTTTTTTCCACACTAATACAAGTGCAAAAGTGGTGTCCTGCACCAACACAAGTGCGAAAAGTGGTTTTTCAACACTAACACAGGTGTGAAAAGTGGTTTTTCAACATGAACACAAGTGCGAAAAGTGGTTTTCCACACTAATACAAGTGCAAAAGTGGTTTCCTGCACCAACACAAGTGCGAAAAGTGGTATTTCAACACTAACACAAGTGCGAAAAGTGCTTTTTCAACACTATCACAAGTGCAAAAAGTGTTTTTTCCGCACTAATACAAGTGCAAAAGTGGTTTCCTGCACCAACACAAGTGCGAAAAGTGGTTTTTCAACACTAACACAAGTGCGAAAAGTGGTTTTTCAACACTAACACAAGTGCGAAAGTGGTTTTTCCACACTAATACAAGTGCAAAAGTGGTTTCCTGCACCAACACAAGTGCGAAAAGTGGTTTTTCAACACTAACACAAGTGCGAAAAGTGGTTTTTCCACACTAATACAAGTGCAAAAGTGGTTTCCTGCACCAACACAAGTGCGAAAAGTGGTTTTTCAACACTAACACAAGTGCGAAAAGTGGTTTTTCAACACTAACACAAGCGCGAAAAGTGGTTTTTCAACACTATCACAAGTGCGAAAAGTGTTTTTTCAACACTAACACAAGTGCGAAAAGTGGTTTTTCAACACTAACACAAGTGCGAAAAGTGGTTTTTCAACACTAACACAAGCGTGAAAAGTGGTTTTTCAACACTAACACAAGTGCGAAAAGTGTTTTTTCAACACTAACACAAGTGCGAATAGTGGTTTTTCAACACTATCACAAGTGCAAAAAGTGTTTTTTCCACTCTAATACAAGTGCAAAAGTGGGTTCCTGCATCAACACAAGTGCGAAAAGTGGTTTTTCAACACTAACACAGGTGCGAAAAGTGGTTTTTCAACACTAACACAAGTGCGAAAAGTGGTTTTTCCACACTAATACAAGTGCAAAAGTGGTTTCCTGCACCAACACAAGTGCGAAAAGTGGTTTTTCAACACTAACACAAGTGCGAAAAGTCGTTTTTCAACACTATCACAAGTGCAAAAAGTGTTTTTTCCACACTAATACAAGTGCAAAAGTGGTTTCCTGCACCAACACAAGTGCGTAAAGTGGTATTTCAACACTAACACAAGTGCGAAAAGTGGTTTTTCAACACTATCACAAGTGCAAAAAGTGTTTTTTCCACACTAATACAAGTGCAAAAGTGGTTTCCTGCACCAACACAAGTGCGAAAAGTGGTTTTTCAACACTAACACAAGTGCGAAAAGTGGTTCTTCAACACTAACACAAGTGCGAAAAGTGTTTTTTCCACACTAATACAAGTGCAAAAGTGGTTTCCTGCACCAACACAAGTGCGAAAAGTGGTTTTTCAACACTAACACAAGTGCGAAAAGTGGTTTTTCAACACTAACACAAGTGCGAAAAGTGGTTTTTCAACACAAACACAAGTGCGAAAAGTGGTTTTTCCACACTAATACAAGTGCAAAAGTGGTTTCCTGCACCAACACAAGTGCGAAAAGTGGTTTTTCAACACTAACACAAGTGCGAAAAGTGGTTTTTCAACACTATCACAAGTGCGAAAAGTGTTTTTTCCACACTAATACAAGTGCAAAAGTGGTTTCCTGCACCAACACAAGTGCGAAAAGTGGTTTTTCAACACTAACACAAGTGCGAAAAGTGGTTTTTCAACACTAACACAAGTGCGAAAAGTGGTTTTTCAACACTATCACAAGTGCGAAAAGTGTTTTTTCCACACTAATACAAGTGCAAAAGTGGTTTCCTGCACCAACACAAGTGCGAAAAGTGGTTTTTCAACACTAACACAAGTGCGAAAAGTGGTTTTTCAACACTAACACAAGTGCGAAAAGTGGTTTTTCAACACTATCACAAGTGCAAAAAGTGTTTTTTCCACACTAATAGAAGTGCAAAAGTGGTTTCCTACACCAACACAAGTGCGAAAAGTGGTTTTTCAACACTAACACAAGTGCGAAAAGTGGTTTTTCAACACTAACACAAGCGCGAAAAGTGGTTTTTCAACACTATCACAAGTGCGAAAAGTGTTTTTTCAACACTAACACAAGTGCGAAAAGTGGTTTTCAACACTAACACAAGTGCGAAAAGTGGTTTTTCAACACTAACACAAGCGTGAAAAGTGGTTTTTCAACACTAACACAAGTGCGAAAAGTGTTTTTTCAACACTAACACAAGTGCGAATAGTGGTTTTTCAACACTATCACAAGTGCAAAAAGTGTTTTTTCCACTCTAATACAAGTGCAAAAGTGGGTTCCTGCACCAACACAAGTGCGAAAAGTGGTTTTTCAACACTAACACAGGTGCGAAAAGTGGTTTTTCAACACTAACACAAGTGCGAAAAGTGGTTTTTCCACACTAATACAAGTGCAAAAGTGGTTTCCTGCACCAACACAAGTGCGAAAAGTGGTTTTTCAACACTAACACAAGTGCGAAAAGTCGTTTTTCAACACTATCACAAGTGCAAAAAGTGTTTTTTCCACACTAATACAAGTGCAAAAGTGGTTTCCTGCACCAACACAAGTGCGTAAAGTGGTATTTCAACACTAACACAAGTGCGAAAAGTCGTTTTTCAACACTATCACAAGTGCAAAAAGTGTTTTTTCCACACTAATACAAGTGCAAAAGTGGTTTCCTGCACCAACACAAGTGCGAAAAGTGGTTTTTCAACACTAACACAAGTGCGAAAAGTGGTTTTTCAACACTAACACAAGCGCGAAAAGTGGTTTTTCAACACTATCACAAGTGCGAAAAGTGTTTTTTCAACACTAACACAAGTGCGAAAAGTGGTTTTTCAACACTAACACAAGTGCGAAAAGTGGTTTTTCAACACTAACACAAGCGTGAAAAGTGGTTTTTCAACACTAACACAAGTGCGAAAAGTGTTTTTTCAACACTAACACAAGTGCGAATAGTGGTTTTTCAACACTATCACAAGTGCAAAAAGTGTTTTTTCCACTCTAATACAAGTGCAAAAGTGGGTTCCTGCATCAACACAAGTGCGAAAAGTGGTTTTTCAACACTAACACAGGTGCGAAAAGTGGTTTTTCAACACTAACACAAGTGCGAAAAGTGGTTTTTCCACACTAATACAAGTGCAAAAGTGGTTTCCTGCACCAACACAAGTGCGAAAAGTGGTTTTTCAACACTAACACAAGTGCGAAAAGTCGTTTTTCAACACTATCACAAGTGCAAAAAGTGTTTTTTCCACACTAATACAAGTGCAAAAGTGGTTTCCTGCACCAACACAAGTGCGTAAAGTGGTATTTCAACACTAACACAAGTGCGAAAAGTGGTTTTTCAACACTATCACAAGTGCAAAAAGTGTTTTTTCCACACTAATACAAGTGCAAAAGTGGTTTCCTGCACCAACACAAGTGCGAAAAGTGGTTTTTCAACACTAACACAAGTGCGAAAAGTGGTTCTTCAACACTAACACAAGTGCGAAAAGTGTTTTTTCCACACTAATACAAGTGCAAAAGTGGTTTCCTGCACCAACACAAGTGCGAAAAGTGGTTTTTCAACACTAACACAAGTGCGAAAAGTGGTTTTTCAACACTAACACAAGTGCGAAAAGTGGTTTTTCAACACAAACACAAGTGCGAAAAGTGGTTTTTCCACACTAATACAAGTGCAAAAGTGGTTTCCTGCACCAACACAAGTGCGAAAAGTGGTTTTTCAACACTAACACAAGTGCGAAAAGTGGTTTTTCAACACTATCACAAGTGCGAAAAGTGTTTTTTCCACACTAATACAAGTGCAAAAGTGGTTTCCTGCACCAACACAAGTGCGAAAAGTGGTTTTTCAACACTAACACAAGTGCGAAAAGTGGTTTTTCAACACTAACACAAGTGCGAAAAGTGGTTTTTCAACACTATCACAAGTGCGAAAAGTGTTTTTTCCACACTAATACAAGTGCAAAAGTGGTTTCCTGCACCAACACAAGTGCGAAAAGTGGTTTTTCAACACTAACACAAGTGCGAAAAGTGGTTTTTCAACACTAACACAAGTGCGAAAAGTGGTTTTTCAACACTATCACAAGTGCAAAAAGTGTTTTTTCCACACTAATAGAAGTGCAAAAGTGGTTTCCTACACCAACACAAGTGCGAAAAGTGGTTTTTCAACACTAACACAAGTGCGAAAAGTGGTTTTTCAACACTAACACAAGCGCGAAAAGTGGTTTTTCAACACTATCACAAGTGCGAAAAGTGTTTTTTCAACACTAACACAAGTGCGAAAAGTGGTTTTTCAACACTAACACAAGTGCGAAAAGTGGTTTTTCAACACTAACACAAGCGTGAAAAGTGGTTTTTCAACACTAACACAAGTGCGAAAAGTGTTTTTTCAACACTAACACAAGTGCGAATAGTGGTTTTTCAACACTATCACAAGTGCAAAAAGTGTTTTTTCCACTCTAATACAAGTGCAAAAGTGGGTTCCTGCACCAACACAAGTGCGAAAAGTGGTTTTTCAACACTAACACAGGTGCGAAAAGTGGTTTTTCAACACTAACACAAGTGCGAAAAGTGGTTTTTCCACACTAATACAAGTGCAAAAGTGGTTTCCTGCACCAACACAAGTGCGAAAAGTGGTTTTTCAACACTAACACAAGTGCGAAAAGTCGTTTTTCAACACTATCACAAGTGCAAAAAGTGTTTTTTCCACACTAATACAAGTGCAAAAGTGGTTTCCTGCACCAACACAAGTGCGTAAAGTGGTATTTCAACACTAACACAAGTGCGAAAAGTGGTTTTTCAACACTATCACAAGTGCAAAAAGTGTTTTTTCCACACTAATACAAGTGCAAAAGTGGTTTCCTGCACCAACACAAGTGCGAAAAGTGGTTTTTCAACACAAACACAAGTGCGAAAAGTGGTTCTTCAACACTAACACAAGTGCGAAAAGTGTTTTTTCCACACTAATACAAGTGCAAAAGTGGTTTCCTGCACCAACACAAGTGCGAAAAGTGGTTTTTCAACACTAACACAAGTGCGAAAAGTGGTTTTTCAACACTAACACAAGTGCGAAAAGTGGTTTTTCAACACTAACACAAGTGCGAAAAGTGGTTTTTCCACACTAATACAAGTGCAAAAGTGGTTTCCTGCACCAACACAAGTGCGAAAAGTGGTTTTTCAACACTAACACAAGTGCGAAAAGTGGTTTTTCAACACTATCACAAGTGCGAAAAGTGTTTTTTCCACACTAATACAAGTGCAAAAGTGGTTTCCTGCACCAACACAAGTGCGAAAAGTGGTTTTTCAACACTAACACAAGTGCGAAAAGTGGTTTTTCAACACTAACACAAGTGCGAAAAGTGGTTTTTCAACACTAACACAAGCGCGAAAAGTGGTTTTTCAACACTATCACAAGTGCGAAAAGTGTTTTTTCCACACTAATACAAGTGCAAAAGTGGTTTCCTACACCAACACAAGTGCGAAAATTGGTTTTTCAACACTAACACAAGTGCGAAAAGTGGTTTTTCAACACTAACACAAGCGCGAAAAGTGGTTTTTCAACACTATCACAAGTGCGAAAAGTGTTTTTTCCACACTAATACAAGTGCAAAAGTGGTTTCCTGCACGAACACAAGTGCGAAAAGTGGTTTTTCAACACTAACACAAGTGCGAAAAGTGGTTTTTCAACACTAACACAAGTGCGAAAAGTGGGTTTTCAACACTATCACAAGTGCAAAAAGTGTTTTTTCCACACTAATACAAGTGCAAAAGTGGTGTCCTGCACCAACACAAGTGCGAAAAGTGGTTTTTCAACACTAACACAGGTGTGAAAAGTGGTTTTTCAACACTAACACAAGTGCGAAAAGTGGTTTTTCCACACTAATACAAGTGCAAAAGTGGTTTCCTGCACCAACACAAGTGCGAAAAGTGGTATTTCAACACTAACACAAGTGCGAAAAGTGCTTTTTCAACACTATCACAAGTGCAAAAAGTGTTTTTTCCGCACTAATACAAGTGCAAAAGTGGTTTCCTGCACCAACACAAGTGCGAAAAGTGGTTTTTCAACACTAACACAAGTGCGAAAAGTGGTTTTTCAACACTAACACAAGTGCGAAAGTGGTTTTTCCACACTAATACAAGTGCAAAAGTGGTTTCCTGCACCAACACAAGTGCGAAAAGTGGTTTTTCAACACTAACACAAGTGCGAAAAGTGGTTTTTCAACACTAACACAAGTGCGAAAAGTCGTTTTTCAACACTATCACAAGTGCAAAAAGTGTTTTTTCCACACTAATACAAGTGCAAAAGTGGTTTCCTGCACCAACACAAGTGCGAAAAGTGGTATTTCAACACTAATACAAATGCGAAAAGTGGTTTTTCAACACTATCACAAGTGCAAAAAGTGTTTTTTCCACACTAATACAAGTGCAAAAGTGGTTTCCTGCACCAACACAAGTGCGAAAAGTGGTTTTTCAACACTAACACAAGTGCGAAAAGTGGTTTTTTTATCACTAACACAAGTGCGAAAAGTGGTTTTTCAACACTAACACAAGTGCGAAAAGTGGTTTTTCCACACTAATACAATTGCAAAAGTGGTTTCCTGCACCAACACAAGTGCGAAAAGTGGTTTTTCAACACTAACACAAGTGCGAAAAGTGGTTTTTCAACACTATCACAAGTGCGAAAAGTGTTTTTTCCACACTAATACAAGTGCAAAAGTGGTTTCCTGCACGAACACAAGTGTGAAAAGTGGTTTTTCAACACTAACACAAGTGCGAAAAGTGTTTTTTCAACACTAACACAAGTGCGAAAAGTGGTTTTTCAACACTATCACAAGTGCAAAAAGTGTTTTTTCCACTCTAATACAAGTGCAAAAGTGGGTTCCTGCACCAACACAAGTGCGAAAAGTGGTTTTTCAACACTAACACAGGTGCGAAAAGTGGTTTTTCAACACTAACACAAGTGCGAAAAGTGGTTTTGCCACACTAATACAAGTGCAAAAGTGGTTTCCTGCACCAACACAGGTGCGAAAAGTGGTTTTTCAACACTAACACAAGTGCGAAAAGTCGTTTTTCAACACTATCACAAGTGCAAAAAGTGTTTTTTCCACACTAATACAAGTGCAAAAGTGGTTTCCTGCACCAACACAAGTGCGAAAAGTGGTATTTCAACACTAACACAAGTGCGAAAAGTGGTTTTTCAACACTATCACAAGTGCAAAAAGTGTTTTTTCCACACTAATACAAGTGCAAAAGTGGTTTCCTGCACCAACACAAGTGCGAAAAGTGGTTTTTCAACACTAACACAAGTGCGAAAAGTGGTTCTTCAACACTAACACAAGTGCGAAAAGTGTTTTTTCCACACTAATACAAGTGCAAAAGTGGTTTCCTGCACCAACACAAGTGCGAAAAGTGGTTTTTCAACACTAACACAAGTGCGAAAAGTGGTTTTTCAACACTAACACAAGTGCGAAAAGTGGTTTTTCAACACTAACACAAGTGCGAAAAGTGGTTTTTCCACACTAATACAAGTGCAAAAGTGGTTTCCTGCACCAACACAAGTGCGAAAAGTGGTTTTTCAACACTAACACAAGTGCGAAAAGTGGTTTTTCAACACTAACACAAGTGCGAAAAGTGGTTTTTCAACACTAACACAAGTGCGAAAGTGGTTTCCTGCACTAATACAAGTGCAAAAGTGGTTTCCTGCACCAACACAAGTGCGAAAAGTGGTTTTTCAACACTAACACAAGTGCGAAAAGTGGTTTTTCAACACTATCACAAGTGCAAAAAGTGTTTTTTCCACACTAATACAAGTGCAAAAGTGGTTTCCTGCACCAACACAAGTGCGCAAAGTGGTTTTTCAACACTAACACAAGTGCGAAAAGTGGTTTTTCAACACTAACACAAGTGCGAAAAGTGGTTTTTCAACACTAACACAAGTGCGAAAAGTGGTTTTTCCACACTAATACAAGTGCAAAAGTGGTTTCCTGCACCAACACAAGTGCGAAAAGTGGTTTTTCAACACTAACACAAGTGCGATAAGTGGTTTTTCAACACTATCACAAGTGCAAAAAGTGTTTTTTCCACACTAATACAAGTGCAAAAGTGGTTTCCTACACCAACACAAGTGCGAAAAGTGGTTTTTCAACACTAACACAAGTGCGAAAAGTGGTTTTTCAACACTAACACAAGCGCGAAAAGTGGTTTTTCAACACTATCACAAGTGCGAAAAGTGTTTTTTCCACACTAATACAAGTGCAAAAGTGGTTTCCTGCACCAACACAAGTGCGAAAAGTGGTTTTTCAACACTAACACAAGTGCGAAAAGTGGTTTTTCAACACTAACACAAGTGCGAAAAGTGGGTTTTCAACACTATCACAAGTGCAAAAAGTGTTTTTTCCACACTAATACAAGTGCAAAAGTGGTGTCCTGCACCAACACAAGTGCGAAAAGTGGTTTTTCAACACTAACACAGGTGTGAAAAGTGGTTTTTCAACATGAACACAAGTGCGAAAAGTGGTTTTCCACACTAATACAAGTGCAAAAGTGGTTTCCTGCACCAACACAAGTGCGAAAAGTGGTATTTCAACACTAACACAAGTGCGAAAAGTGCTTTTTCAACACTATCACAAGTGCAAAAAGTGTTTTTTCCGCACTAATACAAGTGCAAAAGTGGTTTCCTGCACCAACACAAGTGCGAAAAGTGGTTTTTCAACACTAACACAAGTGCGAAAAGTGGTTTTTCAACACTAACACAAGTGCGAAAGTGGTTTTTCCACACTAATACAAGTGCAAAAGTGGTTTCCTGCACCAACACAAGTGCGAAAAGTGGTTTTTCAACACTAACACAAGTGCGAAAAGTGGTTTTTCCACACTAATACAAGTGCAAAAGTGGTTTCCTGCACCAACACAAGTGCGAAAAGTGGTTTTTCAACACTAACACAAGTGCGAAAAGTGGTTTTTCAACACTAACACAAGCGCGAAAAGTGGTTTTTCAACACTATCACAAGTGCGAAAAGTGTTTTTTCAACACTAACACAAGTGCGAAAAGTGGTTTTTCAACACTAACACAAGTGCGAAAAGTGGTTTTTCAACACTAACACAAGCGTGAAAAGTGGTTTTTCAACACTAACACAAGTGCGAAAAGTGTTTTTTCAACACTAACACAAGTGCGAATAGTGGTTTTTCAACACTATCACAAGTGCAAAAAGTGTTTTTTCCACTCTAATACAAGTGCAAAAGTGGGTTCCTGCACCAACACAAGTGCGAAAAGTGGTTTTTCAACACTAACACAGGTGCGAAAAGTGGTTTTTCAACACTAACACAAGTGCGAAAAGTGGTTTTTCCACACTAATACAAGTGCAAAAGTGGTTTCCTGCACCAACACAAGTGCGAAAAGTGGTTTTTCAACACTAACACAAGTGCGAAAAGTCGTTTTTCAACACTATCACAAGTGCAAAAAGTGTTTTTTCCACACTAATACAAGTGCAAAAGTGGTTTCCTGCACCAACACAAGTGCGTAAAGTGGTATTTCAACACTAACACAAGTGCGAAAAGTGGTTTTTCAACACTATCACAAGTGCAAAAAGTGTTTTTTCCACACTAATACAAGTGCAAAAGTGGTTTCCTGCACCAACACAAGTGCGAAAAGTGGTTTTTCAACACTAACACAAGTGCGAAAAGTGGTTCTTCAACACTAACACAAGTGCGAAAAGTGTTTTTTCCACACTAATACAAGTGCAAAAGTGGTTTCCTGCACCAACACAAGTGCGAAAAGTGGTTTTTCAACACTAACACAAGTGCGAAAAGTGGTTTTTCAACACTAACACAAGTGCGAAAAGTGGTTTTTCAACACTAACACAAGTGCGAAAAGTGGTTTTTGCACACTAATACAAGTGCAAAAGTGGTTTCCTGCACCAACACAAGTGCGAAAAGTGGTTTTTCAACACTAACACAAGTGCGAAAAGTGGTTTTTCAACACTATCACAAGTGCGAAAAGTGTTTTTTCCACACTAATACAAGTGCAAAAGTGGTTTCCTGCACCAACACAAGTGCGAAAAGTGGTTTTTCAACACTAACACAAGTGCGAAAAGTGGTTTTTCAACACTAACACAAGAGCGAAAAGTGGTTTTTCAACACTATCACAAGTGCAAAAAGTGTTTTTTCCACACTAATACAAGTGCAAAAGTGGTTTCCTGCACCAACACAAGTGCGAAAAGTGGTTTTTCAACACTAACACAAGTGCGAAAAGTGGTTTTTCAACACTAACACAAGCGCGAAAAGTGGTTTTTCAACACTATCACAAGTGCGAAAAGTGTTTTTTCCACACTAATACAAGTGCAAAAGTGGTTTCCTGCACGAACACAAGTGCGAAAAGTGGTTTTTCAACACTAACACAAGTGCGAAAAGTGGTTTTTCAACACTAACACAAGTGCGAAAAGTGGGTTTTCAACACTATCACAAGTGCAAAAAGTGTTTTTTCCACACTAATACAAGTGCAAAAGTGGTGTCCTGCACCAACACAAGTGCGAAAAGTGGTTTTTCAACACTAACACAGGTGTGAAAAGTGGTTTTTCAACACTAACACAAGTGCGAAAAGTGGTTTTTCCACACTAATACAAGTGCAAAAGTGGTTTCCTGCACCAACACAAGTGCGAAAAGTGGTATTTCAACACTAACACAAGTGCGAAAAGTGCTTTTTCAACACTATCACAAGTGCAAAAAGTGTTTTTTCCGCACTAATACAAGTGCAAAAGTGGTTTCCTGCACCAACACAAGTGCGAAAAGTGGTTTTTCAACACTAACACAAGTGCGAAAAGTGGTTTTTCAACACTAACACAAGTGCGAAAGTGGTTTTTCCACACTAATACAAGTGCAAAAGTGGTTTCCTGCACCAACACAAGTGCGAAAATTGGTTTTTCAACACTAACACAAGTGCGAGAAGTGGTTTTTCAACACTAACACAAGTGCGAAAAGTCGTTTTTCAACACTATCACAAGTGCAAAAAGTGTTTTTTTCACACTAATACAAGTGCAAAAGTGGTTTCCTGCACCAACACAAGTGCGAAAAGTGGTATTTCAACACTAATACAAATGCGAAAAGTGGTTTTTCAACACTATCACAAGTGCAAAAAGTGTTTTTTCCACACTAATACAAGTGCAAAAGTGGTTTCCTGCACCAACACAAGTGCGAAAAGTGTTTTTTCAACACTAACACAAGTGCGAAAAGTGGTTTTTTATCACTAACACAAGTGCGAAAAGTGGTTTTTCAACACTAACACAAGTGCGAAAAGTGGTTTTTCCACACTAATACAAGTGCAAAAGTGGTTTCCTGCACCAACACAAGTGCGAAAAGTGGTTTTTCAACACTAACACAAGTGCGAAAAGTGGTTTTTCAACACTATCACAAGTGCGAAAAGTGTTTTTTCCACACTAATACAAGTGCAAAAGTGGTTTCCTGCACCAACACAAGTGCGAAAAGTGGTTTTTCAACACTAACACAAGTGCGAAAAGTGGTTTTTCAACACTATCACAAGTGCAAAAAGTGTTTTTTCCACACTAATACAAGTGCAAAAGTGGTTTCCTGCACCAACACAAGTGCGAAAAGTGGAATTTCAACACTAACACAAGTGCGAAAAGTGGTTTTTCAACACTATCACAAGTGCAAAAAGTGTTTTTTCCACACTAATACAAGTGCAAAAGTGGTTTCCTGCACCAACACAAGTGCGAAAAGTGGTTTTTCAACACTAACACAAGTGCGAAAAGTGGTTTTTCCACACTAACACAAGTGCGAAAAGTGGTTTTTCAACACTAACACAAGTGCGAAAAGTGGTTTTTCCACACTAATACAAGTGCAAAAGTGGTTTCCTGCACCAACACAAGTGCGAAAAGTGGTTTTTCAACACTAACACAAGTGCGAAAAGTGGTTTTTCAACACTAACACAAGTGCGAAAAGTGGTTTTTCAACACTATCACAAGTGCAAAAAGTGTTTTTTCCACACTAATACAAGTGCAAAAGTGGTTTTCTGCACCAACACAAGTGCGAAAAGTGGTTTTTCAACACTAACACAAGTGCGAAAAGTGGTTTTTCCACACTAACACAAGTGCGAAAAGTGGTTTTTCAACACTAACACAAGTGCGAAAAGTGGTTTTTCCACACTAATACAAGTGCAAAAGTGGTTTCCTGCACCAACACAAGTGCGAAAAGTGGTTTTTCAACACTAACACAAGTGCGAAAAGTGGTTTTTCAACACTAACACAAGTGCGAAAAGTGGTTTTTCAACACTAACACAAGTGCGAAAGTGGTTTCCTGCACTAATACAAGTGCAAAAGTGGTTTCCTGCACCAACACAAGTGCGAAAAGTGGTTTTTCAACACTAACACAAGTGCGAAAAGTGGTTTTTCAACACTATCACAAGTGCAAAAAGTGTTTTTTCCACACTAATACAAGTGCAAAAGTGGTTTCCTGCACCAACACAAGTGCGCAAAGTGTTTTTCAACACTAACACAAGTGCGAAAAGTGGTTTTTCAACACTAACACAAGTGCGAAAAGTTGTTTTTCAACACTAACACAAGTGCGAAAAGTGGTTTTTCCACACTAATACAAGTGCAAAAGTGGTTTCCTGCACCAACACAAGTGCGAAAAGTGGTTTTTCAACACTAACACAAGTGCGAAAAGTGGTTTTTCAACACTATCACAAGTGCAAAAAGTGTTTTTTCCACACTAATACAAGTGCAAAAGTGGTTTCCTACACCAACACAAGTGCGAAAAGTGGTTTTTCAACACTAACACAAGTGCGAAAAGTGGTTTTTCAACACTAACACAAGCGCGAAAAGTGGTTTTTCAACACTATCACAAGTGCGAAAAGTGTTTTTTCCACACTAATACAAGTGCAAAAGTGGTTTCCTGCACCAACACAAGTGCGAAAAGTGGTTTTTCAACACTAACACAAGTGCGAAAAGTGGTTTTTCAACACTAACACAAGTGCGAAAAGTGGGTTTTCAACACTATCACAAGTGCAAAAAGTGTTTTTTCCACACTAATACAAGTGCAAAAGTGGTGTCCTGCACCAACACAAGTGCGAAAAGTGGTTTTTCAACACTAACACAGGTGTGAAAAGTGGTTTTTCAACATGAACACAAGTGCGAAAAGTGGTTTTCCACACTAATACAAGTGCAAAAGTGGTTTCCTGCACCAACACAAGTGCGAAAAGTGGTATTTCAACACTAACACAAGTGCGAAAAGTGCTTTTTCAACACTATCACAAGTGCAAAAAGTGTTTTTTCCGCACTAATACAAGTGCAAAAGTGGTTTCCTGCACCAACACAAGTGCGAAAAGTGGTTTTTCAACACTAACACAAGTGCGAAAAGTGGTTTTTCAACACTAACACAAGTGCGAAAGTGGTTTTTCCACACTAATACAAGTGCAAAAGTGGTTTCCTGCACCAACACAAGTGCGAAAAGTGGTTTTTCAACACTAACACAAGTGCGAAAAGTGGTTTTTCCACACTAATACAAGTGCAAAAGTGGTTTCCTGCACGAACACAAGTGCGAAAAGTGGTTTTTCAACACTAACACAAGTGCGAAAAGTGTTTTTTCAACACTAACACAAGTGCGAAAAGTGGTTTTTCAACACTATCACAAGTGCAAAAAGTGTTTTTTCCACTCTAATACAAGTGCAAAAGTGGGTTCCTGCACCAACACAAGTGCGAAAAGTGGTTTTTCAACACTAACACAGGTGCGAAAAGTGGTTTTTCAACACTAACACAAGTGCGAAAAGTGGTTTTTCCACACTAATACAAGTGCAAAAGTGGTTTCCTGCACCAACACAAGTGCGAAAAGTGGTTTTTCAACACTAACACAAGTGCGAAAAGTGGTTTTTCAACACTATCACAAGTGCGAAAAGTGTTTTTTCCACACTAATACAAGTGCAAAAGTGGTTTCCTGCACCAACACAAGTGCGAAAAGTGGTTTTTCAACACTAACACAAGTGCGAAAAGTGGTTTTTCAACACTAACACAAGTGCGAAAAGTGGTTTTTCAACACTATCACAAGTGCAAAAAGTGTTTTTTCCACACTAATACAAGTGCAAAAGTGGTTTCCTACACCAACACAAGTGCGAAAAGTGGTTTTTCAACACTAACACAAGTGCGAAAAGTGGTTTTTCAACACTAACACAAGCGCGAAAAGTGGTTTTTCAACACTATCACAAGTGCGAAAAGTGTTTTTTCCACACTAATACAAGTGCAAAAGTGGTTTCCTGCACGAACACAAGTGCGAAAAGTGGTTTTTCAACACTAACACAAGTGCGAAAAGTGGTTTTTCAACACTAACACAAGTGCGAAAAGTGGGTTTTCAACACTATCACAAGTGCAAAAAGTGTTTTTTCCACACTTATACAAGTGCAAAAGTGGTGTCCTGCACCAACACAAGTGCGAAAAGTGGTTTTTCAACACTAACACAGGTGTGAAAAGTGGTTTTTCAACACTAACACAAGTGCGAAAAGTGGTTTTTCCACACTAATACAAGTGCAAAAGTGGTTTCCTGCACCAACACAAGTGCGAAAAGTGGTATTTCAACACTAACACAAGTGCGAAAAGTGCTTTTTCAACACTATCACAAGTGCAAAAAGTGTTTTTTTCCGCACTAATACAAGTGCAAAAGTGGTTTCCTGCACCAACACAAGTGCGAAAAGTGGTTTTTCAACACTAACACAAGTGCGAAAAGTGGTTTTTCAACACTAACACAAGTGCGAAAGTGGTTTTTCCACACTAATACAAGTGCAAAAGTGGTTTCCTGCACCAACACAAGTGCGAAAAGTGGTTTTTCAACACTAACACAAGTGCGAAAAGTGGTTTTTCAACACTAACACAAGTGCGAAAAGTGGTTTTTCAACACAAACACAAGTGCGAAAAGTGGTTTTTCCACACTAATACAAGTGCAAAAGTGGTTTCCTGCACCAACACAAGTGCGAAAAGTGGTTTTTCAACACTAACACAAGTGCGAAAAGTGGTTTTTCAACACTATCACAAGTGCGAAAAGTGTTTTTTCCACACTAATACAAGTGCAAAAGTGGTTTCCTGCACCAACACAAGTGCAAAAAGTGGTTTTTCAACACTAACACAAGTGCGAAAAGTGGTTTTTCAACACTAACACAAGTGCGAAAAGTGGTTTTTCAACACTATCACAAGTGCGAAAAGTGTTTTTTCCACACTAATACAAGTGCAAAAGTGGTTTCCTGCACCAACACAAGTGCGAAAAGTGGTTTTTCAACACTAACACAAGTGCGAAAAGTGGTTTTTCAACACTAACACAAGTGCGAAAAGTGGTTTTTCAACACTATCACAAGTGCAAAAAGTGTTTTTTCCACACTAATAGAAGTGCAAAAGTGGTTTCCTACACCAACACAAGTGCGAAAAGTGGTTTTTCAACACTAACACAAGTGCGAAAAGTGGTTTTTCAACACTAACACAAGCGCGAAAAGTGGTTTTTCAACACTATCACAAGTGCGAAAAGTGTTTTTTCAACACTAACACAAGTGCGAAAAGTGGTTTTTCAACACTAACACAAGTGCGAAAAGTGGTTTTTCAACACTAACACAAGCGTGAAAAGTGGTTTTTCAACACTAACACAAGTGCGAAAAGTGTTTTTTCAACACTAACACAAGTGCGAATAGTGGTTTTTCAACACTATCACAAGTGCAAAAAGTGTTTTTTCCACTCTAATACAAGTGCAAAAGTGGGTTCCTGCACCAACACAAGTGCGAAAAGTGGTTTTTCAACACTAACACAGGTGCGAAAAGTGGTTTTTCAACACTAACACAAGTGCGAAAAGTGGTTTTTCCACACTAATACAAGTGCAAAAGTGGTTTCCTGCACCAACACAAGTGCGAAAAGTGGTTTTTCAACACTAACACAAGTGCGAAAAGTCGTTTTTCAACACTATCACAAGTGCAAAAAGTGTTTTTTCCACACTAATACAAGTGCAAAAGTGGTTTACTGCACCAACACAAGTGCGTAAAGTGGTATTTCAACACTAACACAAGTGCGAAAAGTGGTTTTTCAACACTATCACAAGTGCAAAAAGTGTTTTTTCCACACTAATACAAGTGCAAAAGTGGTTTCCTGCACCAACACAAGTGCGAAAAGTGGTTTTTCAACACAAACACAAGTGCGAAAAGTGGTTCTTCAACACTAACACAAGTGCGAAAAGTGTTTTTTCCACACTAATACAAGTGCAAAAGTGGTTTCCTGCACCAACACAAGTGCGAAAAGTGGTTTTTCAACACTAACACAAGTGCGAAAAGTGGTTTTTCAACACTAACACAAGTGCGAAAAGTGGTTTTTCAACACTAACACAAGTGCGAAAAGTGGTTTTTCCACACTAATACAAGTGCAAAAGTGGTTTCCTGCACCAACACATGTGCGAAAAGTGGTTTTTCAACACTAACACAAGTGCGAAAAGTGGTTTTTCAACACTATCACAAGTGCGAAAAGTGTTTTTTCCACACTAATACAAGTGCAAAAGTGGTTTCCTGCACCAACACAAGTGCGAAAAGTGGTTTTTCAACACTAACACAAGTGCGAAAAGTGGTTTTTCAACACTAACACAAGAGCGAAAAGTGGTTTTTCAACACTATCACAAGTGCAAAAAGTGTTTTTTCCACACTAATACAAGTGCAAAAGTGGTTTCCTACACCAACACAAGTGCGAAAATTGGTTTTTCAACACTAACACAAGTGCGAAAAGTGGTTTTTCAACACTAACACAAGCGCGAAAAGTGGTTTTGCAACACTATCACAAGTGCGAAAAGTGTTTTTTCCACACTAATACAAGTGCAAAAGTGGTTTCCTGCACGAACACAAGTGCGAAAAGTGGTTTTTCAACACTAACACAAGTGCGAAAAGTGGTTTTTCAACACTAACACAAGTGCGAAAAGTGGGTTTTCAACACTATCACAAGTGCAAAAAGTGTTTTTTCCACACTAATACAAGTGCAAAAGTGGTGTCCTGCACCAACACAAGTGCGAAAAGTGGTTTTTCAACACTAACACAGGTGTGAAAAGTGGTTTTTCAACACTAACACAAGTGCGAAAAGTGGTTTTTCCACACTAATACAAGTGCAAAAGTGGTTTCCTGCACCAACACAAGTGCGAAAAGTGGTATTTCAACACTAACACAAGTGCGAAAAGTGCTTTTTCAACACTATCACAAGTGCAAAAAGTGTTTTTTCCGCACTAATACAAGTGCAAAAGTGGTTTCCTGCACCAACACAAGTGCGAAAAGTGGTTTTTCAACACTAACACAAGTGCGAAAAGTGGTTTTTCAACACTAACACAAGTGCGAAAGTGGTTTTTCCACACTAATACAAGTGCAAAAGTGGTTTCCTGCACCAACACAAGTGCGAAAAGTGGTTTTTCAACACTAACACAAGTGCGAAAAGTGGTTTTTCAACACTAACACAAGTGCGAAAAGTCGTTTTTCAACACTATCACAAGTGCAAAAAGTGTTTTTTCCACACTAATACAAGTGCAAAAGTGGTTTCCTGCACCAACACAAGTGCGAAAAGTGGTATTTCAACACTAATACAAATGCGAAAAGTGGTTTTTCAACACTATCACAAGTGCAAAAAGTGTTTTTTCCACACTAATACAAGTGCAAAAGTGGTTTCCTGCACCAACACAAGTGCGAAAAGTGGTTTTTCAACACTAACACAAGTGCGAAAAGTGGTTTTTTTATCACTAACACAAGTGCGAAAAGTGGTTTTTCAACACTAACACAAGTGCGAAAAGTGGTTTTTCCACACTAATACAAGTGCAAAAGTGGTTTCCTGCACCAACACAAGTGCGAAAAGTGGTTTTTCAACACTAACACAAGTGCGAAAAGTGGTTTTTCAACACTATCACAAGTGCGAAAAGTGTTTTTTCCACACTAATACAAGTGCAAAAGTGGTTTCCTGCACGAACACAAGTGTGAAAAGTGGTTTTTCAACACTAACACAAGTGCGAAAAGTGTTTTTTCAACACTAACACAAGTGCGAAAAGTGGTTTTTCAACACTATCACAAGTGCAAAAAGTGTTTTTTCCACTCTAATACAAGTGCAAAAGTGGGTTCCTGCACCAACACAAGTGCGAAAAGTGGTTTTTCAACACTAACACAGGTGCGAAAAGTGGTTTTTCAACACTAACACAAGTGCGAAAAGTGGTTTTGCCACACTAATACAAGTGCAAAAGTGGTTTCCTGCACCAACACAAGTGCGAAAAGTGGTTTTTCAACACTAACACAAGTGCGAAAAGTCGTTTTTCAACACTATCACAAGTGCAAAAAGTGTTTTTTCCACACTAATACAAGTGCAAAAGTGGTTTCCTGCACCAACACAAGTGCGAAAAGTGGTATTTCAACACTAACACAAGTGCGAAAAGTGGTTTTTCAACACTATCACAAGTGCAAAAAGTGTTTTTTCCACACTAATACAAGTGCAAAAGTGGTTTCCTGCACCAACACAAGTGCGAAAAGTGGTTTTTCAACACTAACACAAGTGCGAAAAGTGGTTCTTCAACACTAACACAAGTGCGAAAAGTGTTTTTTCCACACTAATACAAGTGCAAAAGTGGTTTCCTGCACCAACACAAGTGCGAAAAGTGGTTTTTCAACACTAACACAAGTGCGAAAAGTGGTTTTTCAACACTAACACAAGTGCGAAAAGTGGTTTTTCAACACTAACACAAGTGCGAAAAGTGGTTTTTCCACACTAATACAAGTGCAAAAGTGGTTTCCTGCACCAACACAAGTGCGAAAAGTGGTTTTTCAACACTAACACAAGTGCGAAAAGTGGTTTTTCAACACTAACACAAGTGCGAAAAGTGGTTTTTCAACACTAACACAAGTGCGAAAGTGGTTTCCTGCACTAATACAAGTGCAAAAGTGGTTTCCTGCACCAACACAAGTGCGAAAAGTGGTTTTTCAACACTAACACAAGTGCGAAAAGTGGTTTTTCAACACTATCACAAGTGCAAAAAGTGTTTTTTCCACACTAATACAAGTGCAAAAGTGGTTTCCTGCACCAACACAAGTGCGCAAAGTGGTTTTTCAACACTAACACAAGTGCGAAAAGTGGTTTTTCAACACTAACACAAGTGCGAAAAGTGGTTTTTCAACACTAACACAAGTGCGAAAAGTGGTTTTTCCACACTAATACAAGTGCAAAAGTGGTTTCCTGCACCAACACAAGTGCGAAAAGTGGTTTTTCAACACTAACACAAGTGCGATAAGTGGTTTTTCAACACTATCACAAGTGCAAAAAGTGTTTTTTCCACACTAATACAAGTGCAAAAGTGGTTTCCTACACCAACACAAGTGCGAAAAGTGGTTTTTCAACACTAACACAAGTGCGAAAAGTGGTTTTTCAACACTAACACAAGCGCGAAAAGTGGTTTTTCAACACTATCACAAGTGCGAAAAGTGTTTTTTCCACACTAATACAAGTGCAAAAGTGGTTTCCTGCACCAACACAAGTGCGAAAAGTGGTTTTTCAACACTAACACAAGTGCGAAAAGTGGTTTTTCAACACTAACACAAGTGCGAAAAGTGGGTTTTCAACACTATCACAAGTGCAAAAAGTGTTTTTTCCACACTAATACAAGTGCAAAAGTGGTGTCCTGCACCAACACAAGTGCGAAAAGTGGTTTTTCAACACTAACACAGGTGTGAAAAGTGGTTTTTCAACATGAACACAAGTGCGAAAAGTGGTTTTCCACACTAATACAAGTGCAAAAGTGGTTTCCTGCACCAACACAAGTGCGAAAAGTGGTATTTCAACACTAACACAAGTGCGAAAAGTGCTTTTTCAACACTATCACAAGTGCAAAAAGTGTTTTTTCCGCACTAATACAAGTGCAAAAGTGGTTTCCTGCACCAACACAAGTGCGAAAAGTGGTTTTTCAACACTAACACAAGTGCGAAAAGTGGTTTTTCAACACTAACACAAGTGCGAAAGTGGTTTTTCCACACTAATACAAGTGCAAAAGTGGTTTCCTGCACCAACACAAGTGCGAAAAGTGGTTTTTCAACACTAACACAAGTGCGAAAAGTGGTTTTTCCACACTAATACAAGTGCAAAAGTGGTTTCCTGCACCAACACAAGTGCGAAAAGTGGTTTTTCAACACTAACACAAGTGCGAAAAGTGGTTTTTCAACACTAACACAAGCGCGAAAAGTGGTTTTTCAACACTAACACAAGCGCGAAAAGTGGTTTTTCAACACTATCACAAGTGCGAAAAGTGTTTTTTCCACACTAATACAAGTGCAAAAGTGGTTTCCTGCACGAACACAAGTGCGAAAAGTGGTTTTTCAACACTAACACAAGTGCGAAAAGTGGTTTTTCAACACTAACACAAGTGCGAAAAGTGGGTTTTCAACACTATCACAAGTGCAAAAAGTGTTTTTTCCACACTTATACAAGTGCAAAAGTGGTGTCCTGCACCAACACAAGTGCGAAAAGTGGTTTTTCAACACTAACACAGGTGTGAAAAGTGGTTTTTCAACACTAACACAAGTGCGAAAAGTGGTTTTTCCACACTAATACAAGTGCAAAAGTGGTTTCCTGCACCAACACAAGTGCGAAAAGTGGTATTTCAACACTAACACAAGTGCGAAAAGTGCTTTTTCAACACTATCACAAGTGCAAAAAGTGTTTTTTCCGCACTAATACAAGTGCAAAAGTGGTTTCCTGCACCAACACAAGTGCGAAAAGTGGTTTTTCAACACTAACACAAGTGCGAAAAGTGGTTTTTCAACACTAACACAAGTGCGAAAGTGGTTTTTCCACACTAATACAAGTGCAAAAGTGGTTTCCTGCACCAACACAAGTGCGAAAAGTGGTTTTTCAACACTAACACAAGTGCGAAAAGTGGTTTTTCAACACTAACACAAGTGCGAAAAGTGGTTTTTCAACACAAACACAAGTGCGAAAAGTGGTTTTTCCACACTAATACAAGTGCAAAAGTGGTTTCCTGCACCAACACAAGTGCGAAAAGTGGTTTTTCAACACTAACACAAGTGCGAAAAGTGGTTTTTCAACACTATCACAAGTGCGAAAAGTGTTTTTTCCACACTAATACAAGTGCAAAAGTGGTTTCCTGCACCAACACAAGTGCGAAAAGTGGTTTTTCAACACTAACACAAGTGCGAAAAGTGGTTTTTCAACACTAACACAAGTGCGAAAAGTGGTTTTTCAACACTATCACAAGTGCGAAAAGTGTTTTTTCCACACTAATACAAGTGCAAAAGTGGTTTCCTGCACCAACACAAGTGCGAAAAGTGGTTTTTCAACACTAACACAAGTGCGAAAAGTGGTTTTTCAACACTAACACAAGTGCGAAAAGTGGTTTTTCAACACTATCACAAGTGCAAAAAGTGTTTTTTCCACACTAATAGAAGTGCAAAAGTGGTTTCCTACACCAACACAAGTGCGAAAAGTGGTTTTTCAACACTAACACAAGTGCGAAAAGTGGTTTTTCAACACTAACACAAGCGCGAAAAGTGGTTTTTCAACACTATCACAAGTGCGAAAAGTGTTTTTTCAACACTAACACAAGTGCGAAAAGTGGTTTTTCAACACTAACACAAGTGCGAAAAGTGGTTTTTCAACACTAACACAAGCGTGAAAAGTGGTTTTTCAACACTAACACAAGTGCGAAAAGTGTTTTTTCAACACTAACACAAGTGCGAATAGTGGTTTTTCAACACTATCACAAGTGCAAAAAGTGTTTTTTCCACTCTAATACAAGTGCAAAAGTGGGTTCCTGCACCAACACAAGTGCGAAAAGTGGTTTTTCAACACTAACACAGGTGCGAAAAGTGGTTTTTCAACACTAACACAAGTGCGAAAAGTGGTTTTTCCACACTAATACAAGTGCAAAAGTGGTTTCCTGCACCAACACAAGTGCGAAAAGTGGTTTTTCAACACTAACACAAGTGCGAAAAGTCGTTTTTCAACACTATCACAAGTGCAAAAAGTGTTTTTTCCACACTAATACAAGTGCAAAAGTGGTTTCCTGCACCAACACAAGTGCGTAAAGTGGTATTTCAACACTAACACAAGTGCGAAAAGTGGTTTTTCAACACTATCACAAGTGCAAAAAGTGTTTTTTCCACACTAATACAAGTGCAAAAGTGGTTTCCTGCACCAACACAAGTGCGAAAAGTGGTTTTTCAACACAAACACAAGTGCGAAAAGTGGTTCTTCAACACTAACACAAGTGCGAAAAGTGTTTTTTCCACACTAATACAAGTGCAAAAGTGGTTTCCTGCACCAACACAAGTGCGAAAAGTGGTTTTTCAACACTAACACAAGTGCGAAAAGTGGTTTTTCAACACTAACACAAGTGCGAAAAGTGGTTTTTCAACACTAACACAAGTGCGAAAAGTGGTTTTTCCACACTAATACAAGTGCAAAAGTGGTTTCCTGCACCAACACATGTGCGAAAAGTGGTTTTTCAACACTAACACAAGTGCGAAAAGTGGTTTTTCAACACTATCACAAGTGCGAAAAGTGTTTTTTCCACACTAATACAAGTGCAAAAGTGGTTTCCTGCACCAACACAAGTGCGAAAAGTGGTTTTTCAACACTAACACAAGTGCGAAAAGTGGTTTTTCTACACTAACACAAGAGCGAAAAGTGGTTTTTCAACACTATCACAAGTGCAAAAAGTGTTTTTTCCACACTAATACAAGTGCAAAAGTGGTTTCCTACACCAACACAAGTGCGAAAATTGGTTTTTCAACACTAACACAAGTGCGAAAAGTGGTTTTTCAACACTAACACAAGCGCGAAAAGTGGTTTTGCAACACTATCACAAGTGCGAAAAGTGTTTTTTCCACACTAATACAAGTGCAAAAGTGGTTTCCTGCACGAACACAAGTGCGAAAAGTGGTTTTTCAACACTAACACAAGTGCGAAAAGTGGTTTTTCAACACTAACACAAGTGCGAAAAGTGGGTTTTCAACACTATCACAAGTGCAAAAAGTGTTTTTTCCACACTAATACAAGTGCAAAAGTGGTGTCCTGCACCAACACAAGTGCGAAAAGTGGTTTTTCAACACTAACACAGGTGTGAAAAGTGGTTTTTCAACACTAACACAAGTGCGAAAAGTGGTTTTTCCACACTAATACAAGTGCAAAAGTGGTTTCCTGCACCAACACAAGTGCGAAAAGTGGTATTTCAACACTAACACAAGTGCGAAAAGTGCTTTTTCAACACTATCACAAGTGCAAAAAGTGTTTTTTCCGCACTAATACAAGTGCAAAAGTGGTTTCCTGCACCAACACAAGTGCGAAAAGTGGTTTTTCAACACTAACACAAGTGCGAAAAGTGGTTTTTCAACACTAACACAAGTGCGAAAGTGGTTTTTCCACACTAATACAAGTGCAAAAGTGGTTTCCTGCACCAACACAAGTGCGAAAAGTGGTTTTTCAACACTAACACAAGTGCGAAAAGTGGTTTTTCAACACTAACACAAGTGCGAAAAGTCGTTTTTCAACACTATCACAAGTGCAAAAAGTGTTTTTTCCACACTAATACAAGTGCAAAAGTGGTTTCCTGCACCAACACAAGTGCGAAAAGTGGTATTTCAACACTAATACAAATGCGAAAAGTGGTTTTTCAACACTATCACAAGTGCAAAAAGTGTTTTTTCCACACTAATACAAGTGCAAAAGTGGTTTCCTGCACCAACACAAGTGCGAAAAGTGGTTTTTCAACACTAACACAAGTGCGAAAAGTGGTTTTTTTATCACTAACACAAGTGCGAAAAGTGGTTTTTCAACACTAACACAAGTGCGAAAAGTGGTTTTTCCACACTAATACAAGTGCAAAAGTGGTTTCCTGCACCAACACAAGTGCGAAAAGTGGTTTTTCAACACTAACACAAGTGCGAAAAGTGGTTTTTCAACACTATCACAAGTGCGAAAAGTGTTTTTTCCACACTAATACAAGTGCAAAAGTGGTTTCCTGCACGAACACAAGTGTGAAAAGTGGTTTTTCAACACTAACACAAGTGCGAAAAGTGTTTTTTCAACACTAACACAAGTGCGAAAAGTGGTTTTTCAACACTATCACAAGTGCAAAAAGTGTTTTTTCCACTCTAATACAAGTGCAAAAGTGGGTTCCTGCACCAACACAAGTGCGAAAAGTGGTTTTTCAACACTAACACAGGTGCGAAAAGTGGTTTTTCAACACTAACACAAGTGCGAAAAGTGGTTTTGCCACACTAATACAAGTGCAAAAGTGGTTTCCTGCACCAACACAAGTGCGAAAAGTGGTTTTTCAACACTAACACAAGTGCGAAAAGTCGTTTTTCAACACTATCACAAGTGCAAAAAGTGTTTTTTCCACACTAATACAAGTGCAAAAGTGGTTTCCTGCACCAACACAAGTGCGAAAAGTGGTATTTCAACACTAACACAAGTGCGAAAAGTGGTTTTTCAACACTATCACAAGTGCAAAAAGTGTTTTTTCCACACTAATACAAGTGCAAAAGTGGTTTCCTGCACCAACACAAGTGCGAAAAGTGGTTTTTCAACACTAACACAAGTGCGAAAAGTGGTTCTTCAACACTAACACAAGTGCGAAAAGTGTTTTTTCCACACTAATACAAGTGCAAAAGTGGTTTCCTGCACCAACACAAGTGCGAAAAGTGGTTTTTCAACACTAACACAAGTGCGAAAAGTGGTTTTTCAACACTAACACAAGTGCGAAAAGTGGTTTTTCAACACTAACACAAGTGCGAAAAGTGGTTATTTCCACACTAATACAAGTGCAAAAGTGGTTTCCTGCACCAACACAAGTGCGAAAAGTGGTTTTTCAACACTAACACAAGTGCGAAAAGTGGTTTTTCAACACTAACACAAGTGCGAAAAGTGGTTTTTCAACACTAACACAAGTGCGAAAGTGGTTTCCTGCACTAATACAAGTGCAAAAGTGGTTTCCTGCACCAACACAAGTGCGAAAAGTGGTTTTTCAACACTAACACAAGTGCGAAAAGTGGTTTTTCAACACTATCACAAGTGCAAAAAGTGTTTTTTCCACACTAATACAAGTGCAAAAGTGGTTTCCTGCACCAACACAAGTGCGCAAAGTGGTTTTTCAACACTAACACAAGTGCGAAAAGTGGTTTTTCAACACTAACACAAGTGCGAAAAGTGGTTTTTCAACACTAACACAAGTGCGAAAAGTGGTTTTTCCACACTAATACAAGTGCAAAAGTGGTTTCCTGCACCAACACAAGTGCGAAAAGTGGTTTTTCAACACTAACACAAGTGCGATAAGTGGTTTTTCAACACTATCACAAGTGCAAAAAGTGTTTTTTCCACACTAATACAAGTGCAAAAGTGGTTTCCTACACCAACACAAGTGCGAAAAGTGGTTTTTCAACACTAACACAAGTGCGAAAAGTGGTTTTTCAACACTAACACAAGCGCGAAAAGTGGTTTTTCAACACTATCACAAGTGCGAAAAGTGTTTTTTCCACACTAATACAAGTGCAAAAGTGGTTTCCTGCACCAACACAAGTGCGAAAAGTGGTTTTTCAACACTAACACAAGTGCGAAAAGTGGTTTTTCAACACTAACACAAGTGCGAAAAGTGGGTTTTCAACACTATCACAAGTGCAAAAAGTGTTTTTTCCACACTAATACAAGTGCAAAAGTGGTGTCCTGCACCAACACAAGTGCGAAAAGTGGTTTTTCAACACTAACACAGGTGTGAAAAGTGGTTTTTCAACATGAACACAAGTGCGAAAAGTGGTTTTCCACACTAATACAAGTGCAAAAGTGGTTTCCTGCACCAACACAAGTGCGAAAAGTGGTATTTCAACACTAACACAAGTGCGAAAAGTGCTTTTTCAACACTATCACAAGTGCAAAAAGTGTTTTTTCCGCACTAATACAAGTGCAAAAGTGGTTTCCTGCACCAACACAAGTGCGAAAAGTGGTTTTTCAACACTAACACAAGTGCGAAAAGTGGTTTTTCAACACTAACACAAGTGCGAAAGTGGTTTTTCCACACTAATACAAGTGCAAAAGTGGTTTCCTGCACCAACACAAGTGCGAAAAGTGGTTTTTCAACACTAACACAAGTGCGAAAAGTGGTTTTTCCACACTAATACAAGTGCAAAAGTTGTTTCCTGCACCAACACAAGTGCGAAAAGTGGTTTTTCAACACTAACACAAGTGCGAAAAGTGGTTTTTCAACACTAACACAAGCGCGAAAAGTGGTTTTTCAACACTATCACAAGTGCGAAAAGTGTTTTTTCAACACTAACACAAGTGCGAAAAGTGGTTTTTCAACACTAACACAAGTGCGAAAAGTGGTTTTTCAACACTAACACAAGCGTGAAAAGTGGTTTTTCAACACTAACACAAGTGCGAAAAGTGTTTTTTCAACACTAACACAAGTGCGAATAGTGGTTTTTCAACACTATCACAAGTGCAAAAAGTGTTTTTTCCACTCTAATACAAGTGCAAAAGTGGGTTCCTGCACCAACACAAGTGCGAAAAGTGGTTTTTCAACACTAACACAGGTGCGAAAAGTGGTTTTTCAACACTAACACAAGTGCGAAAAGTGGTTTTTCCACACTAATACAAGTGCAAAAGTGGTTTCCTGCACCAACACAAGTGCGAAAAGTGGTTTTTCAACACTAACACAAGTGCGAAAAGTCGTTTTTCAACACTATCACAAGTGCAAAAAGTGTTTTTTCCACACTAATACAAGTGCAAAAGTGGTTTCCTGCACCAACACAAGTGCGAAAAGTGGTTTTTCAACACTAACACAGGTGTGAAAAGTGGTTTTTCAACACTAACACAAGTGCGAAAAGTGGTTTTTCCACACTAATACAAGTGCAAAAGTGGTTTCCTGCACCAACACAAGTGCGAAAAGTGGTATTTCAACACTAACACAAGTGCGAAAAGTGCTTTTTCAACACTATCACAAGTGCAAAAAGTGTTTTTTCCGCACTAATACAAGTGCAAAAGTGGTTTCCTGCACCAACACAAGTGCGAAAAGTGGTTTTTCAACACTAACACAAGTGCGAAAAGTGGTTTTTCAACACTAACACAAGTGCGAAAGTGGTTTTTCCACACTAATACAAGTGCAAAAGTGGTTTCCTGCACCAACACAAGTGCGAAAAGTGGTTTTTCAACACTAACACAAGTGCGAAAAGTGGTTTTTCAACACTAACACAAGTGCGAAAAGTCGTTTTTCAACACTATCACAAGTGCAAAAAGTGTTTTTTCCACACTAATACAAGTGCAAAAGTGGTTTCCTGCACCAACACAAGTGCGAAAAGTGGTATTTCAACACTAATACAAATGCGAAAAGTGGTTTTTCAACACTATCACAAGTGCAAAAAGTGTTTTTTCCACACTAATACAAGTGCAAAAGTGGTTTCCTGCACCAACACAAGTGCGAAAAGTGGTTTTTCAACACTAACACAAGTGCGAAAAGTGGTTTTTTTATCACTAACACAAATGCGAAAAGTGGTTTTTCAACACTAACACAAGTGCGAAAAGTGGTTTTTCCACACTAATACAAGTGCAAAAGTGGTTTCCTGCACCAACACAAGTGCGAAAAGTGGTTTTTCAACACTAACACAAGTGCGAAAAGTGGTTTTTCAACACTATCACAAGTGCGAAAAGTGTTTTTTCCACACTAATACAAGTGCAAAAGTGGTTTCCTGCACGAACACAAGTGTGAAAAGTGGTTTTTCAACACTAACACAAGTGCGAAAAGTGTTTTTTCAACACTAACACAAGTGCGAAAAGTGGTTTTTCAACACTATCACAAGTGCAAAAAGTGTTTTTTCCACTCTAGTACAAGTGCAAAAGTGGGTTCCTGCACCAACACAAGTGCGAAAAGTGGTTTTTCAACACTAACACAAGTGCGAAAAGTGGTTTTTCAACACTAACACAAGCGCGAAAAGTGGTTTTTCAACACTATCACAAGTGCGAAAAGTGTTTTTTCAACACTAACACAAGTGCGAAAAGTGGTTTTTCAACACTAACACAAGTGCGAAAAGTGGTTTTTCCACACTAATACAAGTGCAAAAGTGGTTTCCTGCACCAACACAAGTGCGAAAAGTGGTTTTTCAACACTAACACAAGTGCGATAAGTGGTTTTTCAACACTATCACAAGTGCAAAAAGTGTTTTTTCCACACTAATACAAGTGCAAAAGTGGTTTCCTACACCAACACAAGTGCGAAAAGTGGTTTTTCAACACTAACACAAGTGCGAAAAGTGGTTTTTCAACACTAACACAAGCGCGAAAAGTGGTTTTTCAACACTATCACAAGTGCGAAAAGTGTTTTTTCCACACTAATACAAGTGCAAAAGTGGTTTCCTGCACCAACACAAGTGCGAAAAGTGGTTTTTCAACACTAACACAAGTGCGAAAAGTGGTTTTTCAACACTAACACAAGTGCGAAAAGTGGGTTTTCAACACTATCACAAGTGCAAAAAGTGTTTTTTCCACACTAATACAAGTGCAAAAGTGGTGTCCTGCACCAACACAAGTGCGAAAAGTGGTTTTTCAACACTAACACAGGTGTGAAAAGTGGTTTTTCAACATGAACACAAGTGCGAAAAGTGGTTTTCCACACTAATACAAGTGCAAAAGTGGTTTCCTGCACCAACACAAGTGCGAAAAGTGGTATTTCAACACTAACACAAGTGCGAAAAGTGCTTTTTCAACACTATCACAAGTGCAAAAAGTGTTTTTTCCGCACTAATACAAGTGCAAAAGTGGTTTCCTGCACCAACACAAGTGCGAAAAGTGGTTTTTCAACACTAACACAAGTGCGAAAAGTGGTTTTTCAACACTAACACAAGTGCGAAAGTGGTTTTTCCACACTAATACAAGTGCAAAAGTGGTTTCCTGCACCAACACAAGTGCGAAAAGTGGTTTTTCAACACTAACACAAGTGCGAAAAGTGGTTTTTCCACACTAATACAAGTGCAAAAGTGGTTTCCTGCACCAACACAAGTGTGAAAAGTGGTTTTTCAACACTAACACAAGTGCGAAAAGTGGTTTTTCAACACTAACACAAGCGCGAAAAGTGGTTTTTCAACACTAACACAAGCGCGAAAAGTGGTTTTTCAACACTATCACAAGTGCGAAAAGTGTTTTTTCCACACTAATACAAGTGCAAAAGTGGTTTCCTGCACGAACACAAGTGCGAAAAGTGGTTTTTCAACACTAACACAAGTGCGAAAAGTGGTTTTTCAACACTAACACAAGTGCGAAAAGTGGGTTTTCAACACTATCACAAGTGCAAAAAGTGTTTTTTCCACACTTATACAAGTGCAAAAGTGGTGTCCTGCACCAACAAACACAAGTGCGAAAAGTGGTTTTTCAACACTAACACAGGTGTGAAAAGTGGTTTTTCAACACTAACACAAGTGCGAAAAGTGGTTTTTCCACACTAATACAAGTGCAAAAGTGGTTTCCTGCACCAACACAAGTGCGAAAAGTGGTATTTCAACACTAACACAAGTGCGAAAAGTGCTTTTTCAACACTATCACAAGTGCAAAAAGTGTTTTTTCCGCACTAATACAAGTGCAAAAGTGGTTTCCTGCACCAACACAAGTGCGAAAAGTGGTTTTTCAACACTAACACAAGTGCGAAAAGTGGTTTTTCAACACTAACACAAGTGCGAAAGTGGTTTTTCCACACTAATACAAGTGCAAAAGTGGTTTCCTGCACCAACACAAGTGCGAAAAGTGGTTTTTCAACACTAACACAAGTGCGAAAAGTGGTTTTTCAACACTAACACAAGTGCGAAAAGTGGTTTTTCAACACAAACACAAGTGCGAAAAGTGGTTTTTCCACACTAATACAAGTGCAAAAGTGGTTTCCTGCACCAACACAAGTGCGAAAAGTGGTTTTTCAACACTAACACAAGTGCGAAAAGTGGTTTTTCAACACTATCACAAGTGCGAAAAGTGTTTTTTCCACACTAATACAAGTGCAAAAGTGGTTTCCTGCACCAACACAAGTGCGAAAAGTGGTTTTTCAACACTAACACAAGTGCGAAAAGTGGTTTTTCAACACTAACACAAGTGCGAAAAGTGGTTTTTCAACACTATCACAAGTGCGAAAAGTGTTTTTTCCACACTAATACAAGTGCAAAAGTGGTTTCCTGCACCAACACAAGTGCGAAAAGTGGTTTTTCAACACTAACACAAGTGCGAAAAGTGGTTTTTCAACACTAACACAAGTGCGAAAAGTGGTTTTTCAACACTATCACAAGTGCAAAAAGTGTTTTTTCCACACTAATAGAAGTGCAAAAGTGGTTTCCTACACCAACACAAGTGCGAAAAGTGGTTTTTCAACACTAACACAAGTGCGAAAAGTGGTTTTTCAACACTAACACAAGCGCGAAAAGTGGTTTTTCAACACTATCACAAGTGCGAAAAGTGTTTTTTCAACACTAACACAAGTGCGAAAAGTGGTTTTTCAACACTAACACAAGTGCGAAAAGTGGTTTTTCAACACTAACTCAAGCGTGAAAAGTGGTTTTTCAACACTAACACAAGTGCGAAAAGTGTTTTTTCAACACTAACACAAGTGCGAATAGTGGTTTTTCAACACTATCACAAGTGCAAAAAGTGTTTTTTCCACTCTAATACAAGTGCAAAAGTGGGTTCCTGCACCAACACAAGTGCGAAAAGTGGTTTTTCAACACTAACACAGGTGCGAAAAGTGGTTTTTCAACACTAACACAAGTGCGAAAAGTGGTTTTTCCACACTAATACAAGTGCAAAAGTGGTTTCCTGCACCAACACAAGTGCGAAAAGTGGTTTTTCAACACTAACACAAGTGCGAAAAGTCGTTTTTCAACACTATCACAAGTGCAAAAAGTGTTTTTTCCACACTAATACAAGTGCAAAAGTGGTTTCCTGCACCAACACAAGTGCGTAAAGTGGTATTTCAACACTAACACAAGTGCGAAAAGTGGTTTTTCAACACTATCACAAGTGCAAAAAGTGTTTTTTCCACACTAATACAAGTGCAAAAGTGGTTTCCTGCACCAACACAAGTGCGAAAAGTGGTTTTTCAACACAAACACAAGTGCGAAAAGTGGTTCTTCAACACTAACACAAGTGCGAAAAGTGTTTTTTCCACACTAATACAAGTGCAAAAGTGGTTTCCTGCACCAACACAAGTGCGAAAAGTGGTTTTTCAACACTAACACAAGTGCGAAAAGTGGTTTTTCAACACTAACACAAGTGCGAAAAGTGGTTTTTCAACACTAACACAAGTGCGAAAAGTGGTTTTTCCACACTAATACAAGTGCAAAAGTGGTTTCCTGCACCAACACATGTTCGAAAAGTGGTTTTTCAACACTAACACAAGTGCGAAAAGTGGTTTTTCAACACTATCACAAGTGCGAAAAGTGTTTTTTCCACACTAATACAAGTGCAAAAGTGGTTTCCTGCACCAACACAAGTGCGAAAAGTGGTTTTTCAACACTAACACAAGTGCGAAAAGTGGTTTTTCTACACTAACACAAGAGCGAAAAGTGGTTTTTCAACACTATCACAAGTGCAAAAAGTGTTTTTTCCACACTAATACAAGTGCAAAAGTGGTTTCCTACACCAACACAAGTGCGAAAATTGGTTTTTCAACACTAACACAAGTGCGAAAAGTGGTTTTTCAACACTAACACAAGCGCGAAAAGTGGTTTTGCAACACTATCACAAGTGCGAAAAGTGTTTTTTCCACACTAATACAAGTGCAAAAGTGGTTTCCTGCACGAACACAAGTGCGAAAAGTGGTTTTTCAACACTAACACAAGTGCGAAAAGTGGTTTTTCAACACTAACACAAGTGCGAAAAGTGGGTTTTCAACACTATCACAAGTGCAAAAAGTGTTTTTTCCACACTAATACAAGTGCAAAAGTGGTGTCCTGCACCAACACAAGTGCGAAAAGTGGTTTTTCAACACTAACACAGGTGTGAAAAGTGGTTTTTCAACACTAACACAAGTGCGAAAAGTGGTTTTTCCACACTAATACAAGTGCAAAAGTGGTTTCCTGCACCAACACAAGTGCGAAAAGTGGTATTTCAACACTAACACAAGTGCGAAAAGTGCTTTTTCAACACTATCACAAGTGCAAAAAGTGTTTTTTCCGCACTAATACAAGTGCAAAAGTGGTTTCCTGCACCAACACAAGTGCGAAAAGTGGTTTTTCAACACTAACACAAGTGCGAAAAGTGGTTTTTCAACACTAACACAAGTGCGAAAGTGGTTTTTCCACACTAATACAAGTGCAAAAGTGGTTTCCTGCACCAACACAAGTGCGAAAAGTGGTTTTTCAACACTAACACAAGTGCGAAAAGTGGTTTTTCAACACTAACACAAGTGCGAAAAGTCGTTTTTCAACACTATCACAAGTGCAAAAAGTGTTTTTTCCACACTAATACAAGTGCAAAAGTGGTTTCCTGCACCAACACAAGTGCGAAAAGTGGTATTTCAACACTAATACAAATGCGAAAAGTGGTTTTTCAACACTATCACAAGTGCAAAAAGTGTTTTTTTCCACACTAATACAAGTGCAAAAGTGGTTTCCTGCACCAACACAAGTGCGAAAAGTGGTTTTTCAACACTAACACAAGTGCGAAAAGTGGTTTTTTTATCACTAACACAAGTGCGAAAAGTGGTTTTTCAACACTAACACAAGTGCGAAAAGCGGTTTTTCCACACTAATACAAGTGCAAAAGTGGTTTCCTGCACCAACACAAGTGCGAAAAGTGGTTTTTCAACACTAACACAAGTGCGAAAAGTGGTTTTTCAACACTATCACAAGTGCGAAAAGTGTTTTTTCCACACTAATACAAGTGCAAAAGTGGTTTCCTGCACGAACACAAGTGTGAAAAGTGGTTTTTCAACACTAACACAAGTGCGAAAAGTGTTTTTTCAACACTAACACAAGTGCGAAAAGTGGTTTTTCAACACTATCACAAGTGCAAAAAGTGTTTTTTTCCACTCTAATACAAGTGCAAAAGTGGGTTCCTGCACCAACACAAGTGCGAAAAGTGGTTTTTCAACACTAACACAGGTGCGAAAAAGTGGTTTTTCAACACTAACACAAGTGCGAAAAGTGGTTTTGCCACACTAATACAAGTGCAAAAGTGGTTTCCTGCACCAACACAAGTGCGAAAAGTGGTTTTTCAACACTAACACAAGTGCGAAAAGTCGTTTTTCAACACTATCACAAGTGCAAAAAGTGTTTTTTCCACACTAATACAAGTGCAAAAGTGGTTTCCTGCACCAACACAAGTGCGAAAAGTGGTATTTCAACACTAACACAAGTGCGAAAAGTGGTTTTTCAACACTATCACAAGTGCAAAAAGTGTTTTTTCCACACTAATACAAGTGCAAAAGTGGTTTCCTGCACCAACACAAGTGCGAAAAGTGGTTTTTCAACACTAACACAAGTGCGAAAAGTGGTTCTTCAACACTAACACAAGTGCGAAAAGTGTTTTTTCCACACTAATACAAGTGCAAAAGTGGTTTCCTGCACCAACACAAGTGCGAAAAGTGGTTTTTCAACACTAACACAAGTGCGAAAAGTGGTTTTTCAACACTAACACAAGTGCGAAAAGTGGTTCTTCAACACTAACACAAGTGCGAAAAGTGGTTTTTCCACACTAATACAAGTGCAAAAGTGGTTTCCTGCACCAACACAAGTGCGAAAAGTGGTTTTTCAACACTAACACAAGTGCGAAAAGTGGTTTTTCAACACTAACACAAGTGCGAAAAGTGGTTTTTCAACACTAACACAAGTGCGAAAGTGGTTTCCTGCACTAATACAAGTGCAAAAGTGGTTTCCTTGCACCAACACAAGTGCGAAAAGTGGTTTTTCAACACTAACACAAGTGCGAAAAGTGGTTTTTCAACACTATCACAAGTGCAAAAAGTGTTTTTTCCACACTAATACAAGTGCAAAAGTGGTTTCCTGCACCAACACAAGTGCGCAAAGTGGTTTTTCAACACTAACACAAGTGCGAAAAGTGGTTTTTCAACACTAACACAAGTGCGAAAAGTGGTTTTTCAACACTAACACAAGTGCGAAAAGTGGTTTTTCCACACTAATACAAGTGCAAAAGTGGTTTCCTGCACCAACACAAGTGCGAAAAGTGGTTTTTCAACACTAACACAAGTGCGATAAGTGGTTTTTCAACACTATCACAAGTGCAAAAAGTGTTTTTTCCACACTAATACAAGTGCAAAAGTGGTTTCCTACACCAACACAAGTGCGAAAAGTGGTTTTTCAACACTAACACAAGTGCGAAAAGTGGTTTTTCAACACTAACACAAGCGCGAAAAGTGGTTTTTCAACACTATCACAAGTGCGAAAAGTGTTTTTTCCACACTAATACAAGTGCAAAAGTGGTTTCCTGCACCAACACAAGTGCGAAAAGTGGTTTTTCAACACTAACACAAGTGCGAAAAGTGGTTTTTCAACACTAACACAAGTGCGAAAAGTGGGTTTTCAACACTATCACAAGTGCAAAAAGTGTTTTTTCCACACTAATACAAGTGCAAAAGTGGTGTCCTGCACCAACACAAGTGCGAAAAGTGGTTTTTCAACACTAAACACAAGTGCGAAAAGTGGTTTTTCAACACTATCACAAGTGCGAAAAGTGGTTTTTCAACACTAACACAAGTGCGAAAAGTGGGTTTTCAACACTATCACAAGTGCAAAAAGTGTTTTTTCCACACTAATACAAGTGCAAAAGTGGTGTCCTGCACCAACACAAGTGCGAAAAGTGGTATTTCAACACTAACACAAGTGCGAAAAGTGGTTTTTCAACACTATCACAAGTGCAAAAAGTGTTTTTTCCACACTAATACAAGTGCAAAAGTGGTTTCCTGCACCAACACAAGTGCGAAAAGTGGTTTTTCAACACAAACACAAGTGCGAAAAGTGGTTCTTCAACACTAACACAAGTGCGAAAAGTGTTTTTTCCACACTAATACAAGTGCAAAAGTGGTTTCCTGCACCAACACAAGTGCGAAAAGTGGTTTTTCAACACTAACACAAGTGCGAAAAGTGGTTTTTCAACACTAACACAAGTGCGAAAAGTGGTTTTTCAACACTAACACAAGTGCGAAAAGTGGTTTTTCCACACTAATACAAGTGCAAAAGTGGTTTCCTGCACCAACACATGTGCGAAAAGTGGTTTTTCAACACTAACACAAGTGCGAAAAGTGGTTTTTCAACACTATCACAAGTGCGAAAAGTGTTTTTTCCACACTAATACAAGTGCAAAAGTGGTTTCCTGCACCAACACAAGTGCGAAAAGTGGTTTTTCAACACTAACACAAGTGCGAAAAGTGGTTTTTCTACACTAACACAAGAGCGAAAAGTGGTTTTTCAACACTATCACAAGTGCAAAAAGTGTTTTTTCCACACTAATACAAGTGCAAAAGTGGTTTCCTACACCAACACAAGTGCGAAAATTGGTTTTTCAACACTAACACAAGTGCGAAAAGTGGTTTTTCAACACTAACACAAGCGCGAAAAGTGGTTTTGCAACACTATCACAAGTGCGAAAAGTGTTTTTTCCACACTAATACAAGTGCAAAAGTGGTTTCCTGCACGAACACAAGTGCGAAAAGTGGTTTTTCAACACTAACACAAGTGCGAAAAGTGGTTTTTCAACACTAACACAAGTGCGAAAAGTGGGTTTTCAACACTATCACAAGTGCAAAAAGTGTTTTTTCCACACTAATACAAGTGCAAAAGTGGTGTCCTGCACCAACACAAGTGCGAAAAGTGGTTTTTCAACACTAACACAGGTGTGAAAAGTGGTTTTTCAACACTAACACAAGTGCGAAAAGTGGTTTTTCCACACTAATACAAGTGCAAAAGTGGTTTCCTGCACCAACACAAGTGCGAAAAGTGGTATTTCAACACTAACACAAGTGCGAAAAGTGCTTTTTCAACACTATCACAAGTGCAAAAAGTGTTTTTTCCGCACTAATACAAGTGCAAAAGTGGTTTCCTGCACCAACACAAGTGCGAAAAGTGGTTTTTCAACACTAACACAAGTGCGAAAAGTGGTTTTTCAACACTAACACAAGTGCGAAAGTGGTTTTTCCACACTAATACAAGTGCAAAAGTGGTTTCCTGCACCAACACAAGTGCGAAAAGTGGTTTTTCAACACTAACACAAGTGCGAAAAGTGGTTTTTCAACACTAACACAAGTGCGAAAAGTCGTTTTTCAACACTATCACAAGTGCAAAAAGTGTTTTTTCCACACTAATACAAGTGCAAAAGTGGTTTCCTGCACCAACACAAGTGCGAAAAGTGGTATTTCAACACTAATACAAATGCGAAAAGTGGTTTTTCAACACTATCACAAGTGCAAAAAGTGTTTTTTCCACACTAATACAAGTGCAAAAGTGGTTTCCTGCACCAACACAAGTGCGAAAAGTGGTTTTTCAACACTAACACAAGTGCGAAAAGTGGTTTTTTTATCACTAACACAAGTGCGAAAAGTGGTTTTTCAACACTAACACAAGTGCGAAAAGTGGTTTTTCCACACTAATACAAGTGCAAAAGTGGTTTCCTGCACCAACACAAGTGCGAAAAGTGGTTTTTCAACACTAACACAAGTGCGAAAAGTGGTTTTTCAACACTATCACAAGTGCGAAAAGTGTTTTTTCCACACTAATACAAGTGCAAAAGTGGTTTCCTGCACGAACACAAGTGTGAAAAGTGGTTTTTCAACACTAACACAAGTGCGAAAAGTGTTTTTTCAACACTAACACAAGTGCGAAAAGTGGTTTTTCAACACTATCACAAGTGCAAAAAGTGTTTTTTCCACTCTAATACAAGTGCAAAAGTGGGTTCCTGCACCAACACAAGTGCGAAAAGTGGTTTTTCAACACTAACACAGGTGCGAAAAGTGGTTTTTCAACACTAACACAAGTGCGAAAAGTGGTTTTGCCACACTAATACAAGTGCAAAAGTGGTTTCCTGCACCAACACAAGTGCGAAAAGTGGTTTTTCAACACTAACACAAGTGCGAAAAGTCGTTTTTCAACACTATCACAAGTGCAAAAAGTGTTTTTTCCACACTAATACAAGTGCAAAAGTGGTTTCCTGCACCAACACAAGTGCGAAAAGTGGTATTTCAACACTAACACAAGTGCGAAAAGTGGTTTTTCAACACTATCACAAGTGCAAAAAGTGTTTTTTCCACACTAATACAAGTGCAAAAGTGGTTTCCTGCACCAACACAAGTGCGAAAAGTGGTTTTTCAACACTAACACAAGTGCGAAAAGTGGTTCTTCAACACTAACACAAGTGCGAAAAGTGTTTTTTCCACACTAATACAAGTGCAAAAGTGGTTTCCTGCACCAACACAAGTGCGAAAAGTGGTTTTTCAACACTAACACAAGTGCGAAAAGTGGTTTTTCAACACTAACACAAGTGCGAAAAGTGGTTTTTCAACACTAACACAAGTGCGAAAAGTGGTTTTTCCACACTAATACAAGTGCAAAAGTGGTTTCCTGCACCAACACAAGTGCGAAAAGTGGTTTTTCAACACTAACACAAGTGCGAAAAGTGGTTTTTCAACACTAACACAAGTGCGAAAAGTGGTTTTTCAACACTAACACAAGTGCGAAAGTGGTTTCCTGCACTAATACAAGTGCAAAAGTGGTTTCCTGCACCAACACAAGTGCGAAAAGTGGTTTTTCAACACTAACACAAGTGCGAAAAGTGGTTTTTCAACACTATCACAAGTGCAAAAAGTGTTTTTTCCACACTAATACAAGTGCAAAAGTGGTTTCCTGCACCAACACAAGTGCGCAAAGTGGTTTTTCAACACTAACACAAGTGCGAAAAGTGGTTTTTCAACACTAACACAAGTGCGAAAAGTGGTTTTTCAACACTAACACAAGTGCGAAAAGTGGTTTTTCCACACTAATACAAGTGCAAAAGTGGTTTCCTGCACCAACACAAGTGCGAAAAGTGGTTTTTCAACACTAACACAAGTGCGATAAGTGGTTTTTCAACACTATCACAAGTGCAAAAAGTGTTTTTTCCACACTAATACAAGTGCAAAAGTGGTTTCCTACACCAACACAAGTGCGAAAAGTGGTTTTTCAACACTAACACAAGTGCGAAAAGTGGTTTTTCAACACTAACACAAGCGCGAAAAGTGGTTTTTCAACACTATCACAAGTGCGAAAAGTGTTTTTTCCACACTAATACAAGTGCAAAAGTGGTTTCCTGCACCAACACAAGTGCGAAAAGTGGTTTTTCAACACTAACACAAGTGCGAAAAGTGGTTTTTCAACACTAACACAAGTGCGAAAAGTGGGTTTTCAACACTATCACAAGTGCAAAAAGTGTTTTTTCCACACTAATACAAGTGCAAAAGTGGTGTCCTGCACCAACACAAGTGCGAAAAGTGGTTTTTCAACACTAACACAGGTGTGAAAAGTGGTTTTTCAACATGAACACAAGTGCGAAAAGTGGTTTTCCACACTAATACAAGTGCAAAAGTGGTTTCCTGCACCAACACAAGTGCGAAAAGTGGTATTTCAACACTAACACAAGTGCGAAAAGTGCTTTTTCAACACTATCACAAGTGCAAAAAGTGTTTTTTCCGCACTAATACAAGTGCAAAAGTGGTTTCCTGCACCAACACAAGTGCGAAAAGTGGTTTTTCAACACTAACACAAGTGCGAAAAGTGGTTTTTCAACACTAACACAAGTGCGAAAGTGGTTTTTCCACACTAATACAAGTGCAAAAGTGGTTTCCTGCACCAACACAAGTGCGAAAAGTGGTTTTTCAACACTAACACAAGTGCGAAAAGTGGTTTTTCCACACTAATACAAGTGCAAAAGTGGTTTCCTGCACCAACACAAGTGCGAAAAGTGGTTTTTCAACACTAACACAAGTGCGAAAAGTGGTTTTTCAACACTAACACAAGCGCGAAAAGTGGTTTTTCAACACTATCACAAGTGCGAAAAGTGTTTTTTCAACACTAACACAAGTGCGAAAAGTGGTTTTTCAACACTAACACAAGTGCGAAAAGTGGTTTTTCAACACTAACACAAGCGTGAAAAGTGGTTTTTCAACACTAACACAAGTGCGAAAAGTGTTTTTTCAACACTAACACAAGTGCGAATAGTGGTTTTTCAACACTATCACAAGTGCAAAAAGTGTTTTTTCCACTCTAATACAAGTGCAAAAGTGGGTTCCTGCACCAACACAAGTGCGAAAAGTGGTTTTTCAACACTAACACAGGTGCGAAAAGTGGTTTTTCAACACTAACACAAGTGCGAAAAGTGGTTTTTCCACACTAATACAAGTGCAAAAGTGGTTTCCTGCACCAACACAAGTGCGAAAAGTGGTTTTTCAACACTAACACAAGTGCGAAAAGTCGTTTTTCAACACTATCACAAGTGCAAAAAGTGTTTTTTCCACACTAATACAAGTGCAAAAGTGGTTTCCTGCACCAACACAAGTGCGAAAAGTGGTTTTTCAACACTAACACAGGTGTGAAAAGTGGTTTTTCAACACTAACACAAGTGCGAAAAGTGGTTTTTCCACACTAATACAAGTGCAAAAGTGGTTTCCTGCACCAACACAAGTGCGAAAAGTGGTATTTCAACACTAACACAAGTGCGAAAAGTGCTTTTTCAACACTATCACAAGTGCAAAAAGTGTTTTTTCCGCACTAATACAAGTGCAAAAGTGGTTTCCTGCACCAACACAAGTGCGAAAAGTGGTTTTTCAACACTAACACAAGTGCGAAAAGTGGTTTTTCAACACTAACACAAGTGCGAAAGTGGTTTTTCCACACTAATACAAGTGCAAAAGTGGTTTCCTGCACCAACACAAGTGCGAAAAGTGGTTTTTCAACACTAACACAAGTGCGAAAAGTGGTTTTTCAACACTAACACAAGTGCGAAAAGTCGTTTTTCAACACTATCACAAGTGCAAAAAGTGTTTTTTCCACACTAATACAAGTGCAAAAGTGGTTTCCTGCACCAACACAAGTGCGAAAAGTGGTATTTCAACACTAATACAAATGCGAAAAGTGGTTTTTCAACACTATCACAAGTGCAAAAAGTGTTTTTTCCACACTAATACAAGTGCAAAAGTGGTTTCCTGCACCAACACAAGTGCGAAAAGTGGTTTTTCAACACTAACACAAGTGCGAAAAGTGGTTTTTTTATCACTAACACAAATGCGAAAAGTGGTTTTTCAACACTAACACAAGTGCGAAAAGTGGTTTTTCCACACTAATACAAGTGCAAAAGTGGTTTCCTGCACCAACACAAGTGCGAAAAGTGGTTTTTCAACACTAACACAAGTGCGAAAAGTGGTTTTTCAACACTATCACAAGTGCGAAAAGTGTTTTTTCCACACTAATACAAGTGCAAAAGTGGTTTCCTGCACGAACACAAGTGTGAAAAGTGGTTTTTCAACACTAACACAAGTGCGAAAAGTGTTTTTTCAACACTAACACAAGTGCGAAAAGTGGTTTTTCAACACTATCACAAGTGCAAAAAGTGTTTTTTCCACTCTAATACAAGTGCAAAAGTGGGTTCCTGCACCAACACAAGTGCGAAAAGTGGTTTTTCAACACTAACACAGGTGCGAAAAGTGGTTTTTCAACACTAACACAAGTGCGAAAAGTGGTTTTGCCACACTAATACAAGTGCAAAAGTGGTTTCCTGCACCAACACAAGTGCGAAAAGTGGTTTTTCAACACTAACACAAGTGCAAAAAGTCGTTTTTCAACACTATCACAAGTGCAAAAAGTGTTTTTTCCACACTAATACAAGTGCAAAAGTGGTTTCCTGCACCAACACAAATGCGAAAAGTGGTATTTCAACACTAACACAAGTGCGAAAAGTGGTTTTTCAACACTATCACAAGTGCAAAAAGTGTTTTTTCCACACTAATACAAGTGCAAAAGTGGTTTCCTGCACCAACACAAGTGCGAAAAGTGGTTTTTCAACACTAACACAAGTGCGAAAAGTGGTTCTTCAACACTAACACAAGTGCGAAAAGTGTTTTTTCCACACTAATACAAGTGCAAAAGTGGTTTCCTGCACCAACACAAGTGCGAAAAGTGGTTTTTCAACACTAACACAAGTGCGAAAAGTGGTTTTTCAACACTAACACAAGTGCGAAAAGTGGTTTTTCAACACTAACACAAGTGCGAAAAGTGGTTTTTCCACACTAATACAAGTGCAAAAGTGGTTTCCTGCACCAACACAAGTGCGAAAAGTGGTTTTTCAACACTAACACAAGTGCGAAAAGTGGTTTTTCAACACTAACACAAGTGCGAAAAGTGGGTTTTCAACACTATCACAAGTGCAAAAAGTGTTTTTTCCACACTAATACAAGTGCAAAAGTGGTGTCCTGCACCAACACAAGTGCGAAAAGTGGTTTTTCAACATTAACACAGGTGTGAAAAGTGGTTTTTCAACATGAACACAAGTGCGAAAAGTGGTTTTCCACACTAATACAAGTGCAAAAGTGGTTTCCTGCACCAACACAAGTGCGAAAAGTGGTATTTCAACACTAACACAAGTGCGAAAAGTGCTTTTTCAACACTATCACAAGTGCAAAAAGTGTTTTTTCCGCACTAATACAAGTGCAAAAGTGGTTTCCTGCACCAACACAAGTGCGAAAAGTGGTTTTTCAACACTAACACAAGTGCGAAAAGTGGTTTTTCAACACTAACACAAGTGCGAAAGTGGTTTTTCCACACTAATACAAGTGCAAAAGTGGTTTCCTGCACCAACACAAGTGCGAAAAGTGGTTTTTCAACACTAACACAAGTGCGAAAAGTGGTTTTTCCACACTAATACAAGTGCAAAAGTGGTTTCCTGCACCAACACAAGTGCGAAAAGTGGTTTTTCAACACTAACACAAGTGCGAAAAGTGGTTTTTCAACACTAACACAAGCGCGAAAAGTGGTTTTTCAACACTATCACAAGTGCGAAAAGTGTTTTTTCAACACTAACACAAGTGCGAAAAGTGGTTTTTCAACACTAACAGAAGTGCGAAAAGTGGTTTTTCAACACTAACACAAGCGTGAAAAGTGGTTTTTCAACACTAACACAAGTGCGAAAAGTGTTTTTTCAACACTAACACAAGTGCGAATAGTGGTTTTTCAACACTATCACAAGTGCAAAAAGTGTTTTTTCCACTCTAATACAAGTGCAAAAGTGGGTTCCTGCACCAACACAAGTGCGAAAAGTGGTTTTTCAACACTAACACAGGTGCGAAAAGTGGTTTTTCAACACTAACACAAGTGCGAAAAGTGGTTTTTCCACACTAATACAAGTGCAAAAGTGGTTTCCTGCACCAACACAAGTGCGAAAAGTGGTTTTTCAACACTAACACAAGTGCGAAAAGTCGTTTTTCAACACTATCACAAGTGCAAAAAGTGTTTTTTCCACACTAATACAAGTGCAAAAGTGGTTTCCTGCACCAACACAAGTGCGAAAAGTGGTTTTTCAACACTAACACAGGTGTGAAAAGTGGTTTTTCAACACTAACACAGGTGCGAAAAGTGGTTTTTCCACACTAATACAAGTGCAAAAGTGGTTTCCTGCACCAACACAAGTGCGAAAAGTGGTATTTCAACACTAACACAAGTGCGAAAAGTGCTTTTTCAACACTATCACAAGTGCAAAAAGTGTTTTTTCCGCACTAATACAAGTGCAAAAGTGGTTTCCTGCACCAACACAAGTGCGAAAAGTGGTTTTTCAACACTAACACAAGTGCGAAAAGTGGTTTTTCAACACTAACACAAGTGCGAAAGTGGTTTTTCCACACTAATACAAGTGCAAAAGTGGTTTCCTGCACCAACACAAGTGCGAAAAGTGGTTTTTCAACACTAACACAAGTGCGAAAAGTGGTTTTTCAACACTAACACAAGTGCGAAAAGTCGTTTTTCAACACTATCACAAGTGCAAAAAGTGTTTTTTCCACACTAATACAAGTGCAAAAGTGGTTTCCTGCACCAACACAAGTGCGAAAAGTGGTATTTCAACACTAATACAAATGCGAAAAGTGGTTTTTCAACACTATCACAAGTGCGAAAAGTGGTTTTTCCACACTAATACAAGTGCAAAAGTGGTTTCCTGCACCAACACAAGTGCGAAAAGTGGTTTTTCAACACTAACACAAGTGCGAAAAGTGGTTTTTCAACACTATCACAAGTGCGAAAAGTGTTTTTTCCACACTAATACAAGTGCAAAAGTGGTTTCCTGCACGAACACAAGTGTGAAAAGTGGTTTTTCAACACTAACACAAGTGCGAAAAGTGTTTTTTCAACACTAACACAAGTGCGAAAAGTGGTTTTTCAACACTATCACAAGTGCAAAAAGTGTTTTTTCCACTCTAATACAAGTGCAAAAGTGGGTTCCTGCACCAACACAAGTGCGAAAAGTGGTTTTTCAACACTAACACAGGTGCGAAAAGTGGTTTTTCAACACTAACACAAGTGCGAAAAGTGGTTTTGCCACACTAATACAAGTGCAAAAGTGGTTTCCTGCACCAACACAGGTGCGAAAAGTGGTTTTTCAACACTAACACAAGTGCAAAAAGTCGTTTTTCAACACTATCACAAGTGCAAAAAGTGTTTTTTCCACACTAATACAAGTGCAAAAGTGGTTTCCTGCACCAACACAAGTGCGAAAAGTGGTATTTCAACACTAACACAAGTGCGAAAAGTGGTTTTTCAACACTATCACAAGTGCAAAAAGTGTTTTTTCCACACTAATACAAGTGCAAAAGTGGTTTCCTGCACCAACACAAGTGCGAAAAGTGGTTTTTCAACACTAACACAAGTGCGAAAAGTGGTTCTTCAACACTAACACAAGTGCGAAAAGTGTTTTTTCCACACTAATACAAGTGCAAAAGTGGTTTCCTGCACCAACACAAGTGCGAAAAGTGGTTTTTCAACACTAACACAAGTGCGAAAAGTGGTTTTTCAACACTAACACAAGTGCGAAAAGTGGTTTTTCAACACTAACACAAGTGCGAAAAGTGGTTTTTCCACACTAATACAAGTGCAAAAGTGGTTTCCTGCACCAACACAAGTGCGAAAAGTGGTTTTTCAACACTAACACAAGTGCGAAAAGTGGTTTTTCAACACTAACACAAGTGCGAAAAGTGGGTTTTCAACACTATCACAAGTGCAAAAAGTGTTTTTTCCACACTAATACAAGTGCAAAAGTGGTGTCCTGCACCAACACAAGTGCGAAAAGTGGTTTTTCAACACTAACACAGGTGTGAAAAGTGGTTTTTCAACATGAACACAAGTGCGAAAAGTGGTTTTCCACACTAATACAAGTGCAAAAGTGGTTTCCTGCACCAACACAAGTGCGAAAAGTGGTATTTCAACACTAACACAAGTGCGAAAAGTGCTTTTTCAACACTATCACAAGTGCAAAAAGTGTTTTTTCCGCACTAATACAAGTGCAAAAGTGGTT
This sequence comes from Myxine glutinosa, assembly GCF_964187855.1. Taxonomy (NCBI): domain Eukaryota; kingdom Metazoa; phylum Chordata; class Myxini; order Myxiniformes; family Myxinidae; genus Myxine; species Myxine glutinosa. The sequence goes on along the minus strand of NW_027617571.1, from coordinate 52,076 downwards.
TCCTGCACCAACACAAGTGCGAAAAGTGGTTTTTCAACACTAACACAAGTGCGAAAAGTGGTTTTTCAACACTAACACAAGTGCGAAAGTGGTTTTTCCACACTAATACAAGTGCAAAAGTGGTTTCCTGCACCAACACAAGTGCGAAAAGTGGTTTTTCAACACTAACACAAGTGCGAAAAGTGGTTTTTCCACACTAATACAAGTGCAAAAGTGGTTTCCTGCACCAACACAAGTGCGAAAAGTGGTTTTTCAACACTAACACAAGTGCGAAAAGTGGTTTTTCAACACTAACACAAGCGCGAAAAGTGGTTTTTCAACACTATCACAAGTGCGAAAAGTGTTTTTTCAACACTAACACAAGTGCGAAAAGTGGTTTTTCAACACTAACACAAGTGCGAAAAGTGGTTTTTCAACACTAACACAAGCGTGAAAAGTGGTTTTTCAACACTAACACAAGTGCGAAAAGTGTTTTTTCAACACTAACACAAGTGCGAATAGTGGTTTTTCAACACTATCACAAGTGCAAAAAGTGTTTTTTCCACTCTAATACAAGTGCAAAAGTGGGTTCCTGCACCAACACAAGTGCGAAAAGTGGTTTTTCAACACTAACACAGGTGCGAAAAGTGGTTTTTCAACACTAACACAAGTGCGAAAAGTGGTTTTTCCACACTAATACAAGTGCAAAAGTGGTTTCCTGCACCAACACAAGTGCGAAAAGTGGTTTTTCAACACTAACACAAGTGCGAAAAGTCGTTTTTCAACACTATCACAAGTGCAAAAAGTGTTTTTTCCACACTAATACAAGTGCAAAAGTGGTTTCCTGCACCAACACAAGTGCGAAAAGTGGTTTTTCAACACTAACACAGGTGTGAAAAGTGGTTTTTCAACACTAACACAAGTGCGAAAAGTGGTTTTTCCACACTAATACAAGTGCAAAAGTGGTTTCCTGCACCAACACAAGTGCGAAAAGTGGTATTTCAACACTAACACAAGTGCGAAAAGTGCTTTTTCAACACTATCACAAGTGCAAAAAGTGTTTTTTCCGCACTAATACAAGTGCAAAAGTGGTTTCCTGCACCAACACAAGTGCGAAAAGTGGTTTTTCAACACTAACACAAGTGCGAAAAGTGGTTTTTCAACACTAACACAAGTGCGAAAGTGGTTTTTCCACACTAATACAAGTGCAAAAGTGGTTTCCTGCACCAACACAAGTGCGAAAAGTGGTTTTTCAACACTAACACAAGTGCGAAAAGTGGTTTTTCAACACTAACACAAGTGCGAAAAGTCGTTTTTCAACACTATCACAAGTGCAAAAAGTGTTTTTTCCACACTAATACAAGTGCAAAAGTGGTTTCCTGCACCAACACAAGTGCGAAAAGTGGTATTTCAACACTAATACAAATGCGAAAAGTGGTTTTTCAACACTATCACAAGTGCAAAAAGTGTTTTTTCCACACTAATACAAGTGCAAAAGTGGTTTCCTGCACCAACACAAGTGCGAAAAGTGGTTTTTCAACACTAACACAAGTGCGAAAAGTGGTTTTTTTATCACTAACACAAGTGCGAAAAGTGGTTTTTCAACACTAACACAAGTGCGAAAAGTGGTTTTTCCACACTAATACAAGTGCAAAAGTGGTTTCCTGCACCAACACAAGTGCGAAAAGTGGTTTTTCAACACTAACACAAGTGCGAAAAGTGGTTTTTCAACACTATCACAAGTGCGAAAAGTGTTTTTTCCACACTAATACAAGTGCAAAAGTGGTTTCCTGCACGAACACAAGTGTGAAAAGTGGTTTTTCAACACTAACACAAGTGCGAAAAGTGTTTTTTCAACACTAACACAAGTGCGAAAAGTGGTTTTTCAACACTATCACAAGTGCAAAAAGTGTTTTTTCCACTCTAATACAAGTGCAAAAGTGGGTTCCTGCACCAACACAAGTGCGAAAAGTGGTTTTTCAACACTAACACAGGTGCGAAAAGTGGTTTTTCAACACTAACACAAGTGCGAAAAGTGGTTTTGCCACACTAATACAAGTGCAAAAGTGGTTTCCTGCACCAACACAAGTGCGAAAAGTGGTTTTTCAACACTAACACAAGTGCAAAAAGTCGTTTTTCAACACTATCACAAGTGCAAAAAGTGTTTTTTCCACACTAATACAAGTGCAAAAGTGGTTTCCTGCACCAACACAAGTGCGAAAAGTGGTATTTCAACACTAACACAAGTGCGAAAAGTGGTTTTTCAACACTATCACAAGTGCAAAAAGTGTTTTTTCCACACTAATACAAGTGCAAAAGTGGTTTCCTGCACCAACACAAGTGCGAAAAGTGGTTTTTCAACACTAACACAAGTGCGAAAAGTGGTTCTTCAACACTAACACAAGTGCGAAAAGTGTTTTTTCCACACTAATACAAGTGCAAAAGTGGTTTCCTGCACCAACACAAGTGCGAAAAGTGGTTTTTCAACACTAACACAAGTGCGAAAAGTGGTTTTTCAACACTAACACAAGTGCGAAAAGTGGTTTTTCAACACTAACACAAGTGCGAAAAGTGGTTTTTCCACACTAATACAAGTGCAAAAGTGGTTTCCTGCACCAACACAAGTGCGAAAAGTGGTTTTTCAACACTAACACAAGTGCGAAAAGTGGTTTTTCAACACTAACACAAGTGCGAAAAGTGGTTTTTCAACACTAACACAAGTGCGAAAGTGGTTTCCTGCACTAATACAAGTGCAAAAGTGGTTTCCTGCACCAACACAAGTGCGAAAAGTGGTTTTTCAACACTAACACAAGTGCGAAAAGTGGTTTTTCAACACTATCACAAGTGCAAAAAGTGTTTTTTCCACACTAATACAAGTGCAAAAGTGGTTTCCTGCACCAACACAAGTGCGCAAAGTGGTTTTTCAACACTAACACAAGTGCGAAAAGTGGTTTTTCAACACTAACACAAGTGCGAAAAGTGGTTTTTCAACACTAACACAAGTGCGAAAAGTGGTTTTTCCACACTAATACAAGTGCAAAAGTGGTTTCCTGCACCAACACAAGTGCGAAAAGTGGTTTTTCAACACTAACACAAGTGCGATAAGTGGTTTTTCAACACTATCACAAGTGCAAAAAGTGTTTTTTCCACACTAATACAAGTGCAAAAGTGGTTTCCTACACCAACACAAGTGCGAAAAGTGGTTTTTCAACACTAACACAAGTGCGAAAAGTGGTTTTTCAACACTAACACAAGCGCGAAAAGTGGTTTTTCAACACTATCACAAGTGCGAAAAGTGTTTTTTCCACACTAATACAAGTGCAAAAGTGGTTTCCTGCACCAACACAAGTGCGAAAAGTGGTTTTTCAACACTAACACAAGTGCGAAAAGTGGTTTTTCAACACTAACACAAGTGCGAAAAGTGGGTTTTCAACACTATCACAAGTGCAAAAAGTGTTTTTTCCACACTAATACAAGTGCAAAAGTGGTGTCCTGCACCAACACAAGTGCGAAAAGTGGTTTTTCAACACTAACACAGGTGTGAAAAGTGGTTTTTCAACATGAACACAAGTGCGAAAAGTGGTTTTCCACACTAATACAAGTGCAAAAGTGGTTTCCTGCACCAACACAAGTGCGAAAAGTGGTATTTCAACACTAACACAAGTCCGAAAAGTGCTTTTTCAACACTATCACAAGTGCAAAAAGTGTTTTTTCCGCACTAATACAAGTGCAAAAGTGGTTTCCTGCACCAACACAAGTGCGAAAAGTGGTTTTTCAACACTAACACAAGTGCGAAAAGTGGTTTTTCAACACTAACACAAGTGCGAAAGTGGTTTTTCCACACTAATACAAGTGCAAAAGTGGTTTCCTGCACCAACACAAGTGCGAAAAGTGGTTTTTCAACACTAACACAAGTGCGAAAAGTGGTTTTTCCACACTAATACAAGTGCAAAAGTGGTTTCCTGCACCAACACAAGTGCGAAAAGTGGTTTTGCCACACTAATACAAGTGCAAAAGTGGTTTCCTGCACCAACACAAGTGCGAAAAGTGGTTTTTCAACACTAACACAAGTACAAAAAGTCGTTTTTCAACACTATCACAAGTGCAAAAAGTGTTTTTTCCACACTAATACAAGTGCAAAAGTGGTTTCCTGCACCAACACAAGTGCGAAAAGTGGTATTTCAACACTAACACAAGTGCGAAAAGTGGTTTTTCAACACTATCACAAGTGCAAAAAGTGTTTTTTCCACACTAATACAAGTGCAAAAGTGGTTTCCTGCACCAACACAAGTGCGAAAAGTGGTTTTTCAACACTAACACAAGTGCGAAAAGTGGTTCTTCAACACTAACACAAGTGCGAAAAGTGTTTTTTCCACACTAATACAAGTGCAAAAGTGGTTTCCTGCACCAACACAAGTGCGAAAAGTGGTTTTTCAACACTAACACAAGTGCGAAAAGTGGTTTTTCAACACTAACACAAGTGCGAAAAGTGGTTTTTCAACACTAACACAAGTGCGAAAAGTGGTTTTTCCACACTAATACAAGTGCAAAAGTGGTTTCCTGCACCAACACAAGTGCGAAAAGTGGTTTTTCAACACTAACACAAGTGCGAAAAGTGGTTTTTCAACACTAACACAAGTGCGAAAAGTGGGTTTTCAACACTATCACAAGTGCAAAAAGTGTTTTTTCCACACTAATACAAGTGCAAAAGTGGTGTCCTGCACCAACACAAGTGCGAAAAGTGGTTTTTCAACACTAACACAGGTGTGAAAAGTGGTTTTTCAACATGAACACAAGTGCGAAAAGTGGTTTTCCACACTAATACAAGTGCAAAAGTGGTTTCCTGCACCAACACAAGTGCGAAAAGTGGTATTTCAACACTAACACAAGTGCGAAAAGTGCTTTTTCAACACTATCACAAGTGCAAAAAGTGTTTTTTCCGCACTAATACAAGTGCAAAAGTGGTTTCCTGCACCAACACAAGTGCGAAAAGTGGTTTTTCAACACTAACACAAGTGCGAAAAGTGGTTTTTCAACACTAACACAAGTGCGAAAGTGGTTTTTCCACACTAATACAAGTGCAAAAGTGGTTTCCTGCACCAACACAAGTGCGAAAAGTGGTTTTTCAACACTAACACAAGTGCGAAAAGTGGTTTTTCCACACTAATACAAGTGCAAAAGTGGTTTCCTGCACCAACACAAGTGCGAAAAGTGGTTTTTCAACACTAACACAAGTGCGAAAAGTGGTTTTTCAACACTAACACAAGCGCGAAAAGTGGTTTTTCAACACTATCACAAGTGCGAAAAGTGTTTTTTCAACACTAACACAAGTGCGAAAAGTGGTTTTTCAACACTAACACAAGTGCGAAAAGTGGTTTTTCAACACTAACACAAGCGTGAAAAGTGGTTTTTCAACACTAACACAAGTGCGAAAAGTGTTTTTTCAACACTAACACAAGTGCGAATAGTGGTTTTTCAACACTATCACAAGTGCAAAAAGTGTTTTTTCCACTCTAATACAAGTGCAAAAGTGGGTTCCTGCACCAACACAAGTGCGAAAAGTGGTTTTTCAACACTAACACAGGTGCGAAAAGTGGTTTTTCAACACTAACACAAGTGCGAAAAGTGGTTTTTCCACACTAATACAAGTGCAAAAGTGGTTTCCTGCACCAACACAAGTGCGAAAAGTGGTTTTTCAACACTAACACAAGTGCGAAAAGTCGTTTTTCAACACTATCACAAGTGCAAAAAGTGTTTTTTCCACACTAATACAAGTGCAAAAGTGGTTTCCTGCACCAACACAAGTGCGAAAAGTGGTTTTTCAACACTAACACAGGTGTGAAAAGTGGTTTTTCAACACTAACACAAGTGCGAAAAGTGGTTTTTCCACACTAATACAAGTGCAAAAGTGGTTTCCTGCACCAACACAAGTGCGAAAAGTGGTATTTCAACACTAACACAAGTGCGAAAAGTGCTTTTTCAACACTATCACAAGTGCAAAAAGTGTTTTTTCCGCACTAATACAAGTGCAAAAGTGGTTTCCTGCACCAACACAAGTGCGAAAAGTGGTTTTTCAACACTAACACAAGTGCGAAAAGTGGTTTTTCAACACTAACACAAGTGCGAAAGTGGTTTTTCCACACTAATACAAGTGCAAAAGTGGTTTCCTGCACCAACACAAGTGCGAAAAGTGGTTTTTCAACACTAACACAAGTGCGAAAAGTGGTTTTTCAACACTAACACAAGTGCGAAAAGTCGTTTTTCAACACTATCACAAGTGCAAAAAGTGTTTTTTCCACACTAATACAAGTGCAAAAGTGGTTTCCTGCACCAACACAAGTGCGAAAAGTGGTATTTCAACACTAATACAAATGCGAAAAGTGGTTTTTCAACACTATCACAAGTGCGAAAAGTGGTTTTTCCACACTAATACAAGTGCAAAAGTGGTTTCCTGCACCAACACAAGTGCGAAAAGTGGTTTTTCAACACTAACACAAGTGCGAAAAGTGGTTTTTCAACACTATCACAAGTGCGAAAAGTGTTTTTTCCACACTAATACAAGTGCAAAAGTGGTTTCCTGCACGAACACAAGTGTGAAAAGTGGTTTTTCAACACTAACACAAGTGCGAAAAGTGTTTTTTCAACACTAACACAAGTGCGAAAAGTGGTTTTTCAACACTATCACAAGTGCAAAAAGTGTTTTTTCCACTCTAATACAAGTGCAAAAGTGGGTTCCTGCACCAACACAAGTGCGAAAAGTGGTTTTTCAACACTAACACAGGTGCGAAAAGTGGTTTTTCAACACTAACACAAGTGCGAAAAGTGGTTTTGCCACACTAATACAAGTGCAAAAGTGGTTTCCTGCACCAACACAAGTGCGAAAAGTGGTTTTTCAACACTAACACAAGTGCAAAAAGTCGTTTTTCAACACTATCACAAGTGCAAAAAGTGTTTTTTCCACACTAATACAAGTGCAAAAGTGGTTTCCTGCACCAACACAAGTGCGAAAAGTGGTATTTCAACACTAACACAAGTGCGAAAAGTGGTTTTTCAACACTATCACAAGTGCAAAAAGTGTTTTTTCCACACTAATACAAGTGCAAAAGTGGTTTCCTGCACCAACACAAGTGCGAAAAGTGGTTTTTCAACACTAACACAAGTGCGAAAAGTGGTTCTTCAACACTAACACAAGTGCGAAAAGTGTTTTTTCCACACTAATACAAGTGCAAAAGTGGTTTCCTGCACCAACACAAGTGCGAAAAGTGGTTTTTCAACACTAACACAAGTGCGAAAAGTGGTTTTTCAACACTAACACAAGTGCGAAAAGTGGTTTTTCAACACTAACACAAGTGCGAAAAGTGGTTTTTCCACACTAATACAAGTGCAAAAGTGGTTTCCTGCACCAACACAAGTGCGAAAAGTGGTTTTTCAACACTAACACAAGTGCGAAAAGTGGTTTTTCAACACTAACACAAGTGCGAAAAGTGGGTTTTCAACACTATCACAAGTGCAAAAAGTGTTTTTTCCACACTAATACAAGTGCAAAAGTGGTGTCCTGCACCAACACAAGTGCGAAAAGTGGTTTTTCAACACTAACACAGGTGTGAAAAGTGGTTTTTCAACATGAACACAAGTGCGAAAAGTGGTTTTCCACACTAATACAAGTGCAAAAGTGGTTTCCTGCACCAACACAAGTGCGAAAAGTGGTATTTCAACACTAACACAAGTGCGAAAAGTGCTTTTTCAACACTATCACAAGTGCAAAAAGTGTTTTTTCCGCACTAATACAAGTGCAAAAGTGGTTTCCTGCACCAACACAAGTGCGAAAAGTGGTTTTTCAACACTAACACAAGTGCGAAAAGTGGTTTTTCAACACTAACACAAGTGCGAAAGTGGTTTTTCCACACTAATACAAGTGCAAAAGTGGTTTCCTGCACCAACACAAGTGCGAAAAGTGGTTTTTCAACACTAACACAAGTGCGAAAAGTGGTTTTTCCACACTAATACAAGTGCAAAAGTGGTTTCCTGCACCAACACAAGTGCGAAAAGTGGTTTTTCAACACTAACACAAGTGCGAAAAGTGGTTTTTCAACACTAACACAAGCGCGAAAAGTGGTTTTTCAACACTATCACAAGTGCGAAAAGTGTTTTTTCAACACTAACACAAGTGCGAAAAGTGGTTTTTCAACACTAACACAAGTGCGAAAAGTGGTTTTTCAACACTAACACAAGCGTGAAAAGTGGTTTTTCAACACTAACACAAGTGCGAAAAGTGTTTTTTCAACACTAACACAAGTGCGAATAGTGGTTTTTCAACACTATCACAAGTGCAAAAAGTGTTTTTTCCACTCTAATACAAGTGCAAAAGTGGGTTCCTGCACCAACACAAGTGCGAAAAGTGGTTTTTCAACACTAACACAGGTGCGAAAAGTGGTTTTTCAACACTAACACAAGTGCGAAAAGTGGTTTTTCCACACTAATACAAGTGCAAAAGTGGTTTCCTGCACCAACACAAGTGCGAAAAGTGGTTTTTCAACACTAACACAAGTGCGAAAAGTCGTTTTTCAACACTATCACAAGTGCAAAAAGTGTTTTTTCCACACTAATACAAGTGCAAAAGTGGTTTCCTGCACCAACACAAGTGCGAAAAGTGGTTTTTCAACACTAACACAGGTGTGAAAAGTGGTTTTTCAACACTAACACAAGTGCGAAAAGTGGTTTTTCCACACTAATACAAGTGCAAAAGTGGTTTCCTGCACCAACACAAGTGCGAAAAGTGGTATTTCAACACTAACACAAGTGCGAAAAGTGCTTTTTCAACACTATCACAAGTGCAAAAAGTGTTTTTTCCGCACTAATACAAGTGCAAAAGTGGTTTCCTGCACCAACACAAGTGCGAAAAGTGGTTTTTCAACACTAACACAAGTGCGAAAAGTGGTTTTTCAACACTAACACAAGTGCGAAAGTGGTTTTTCCACACTAATACAAGTGCAAAAGTGGTTTCCTGCACCAACACAAGTGCGAAAAGTGGTTTTTCAACACTAACACAAGTGCGAAAAGTGGTTTTTCAACACTAACACAAGTGCGAAAAGTCGTTTTTCAACACTATCACAAGTGCAAAAAGTGTTTTTTCCACACTAATACAAGTGCAAAAGTGGTTTCCTGCACCAACACAAGTGCGAAAAGTGGTATTTCAACACTAATACAAATGCGAAAAGTGGTTTTTCAACACTATCACAAGTGCAAAAAGTGTTTTTTCCACACTAATACAAGTGCAAAAGTGGTTTCCTGCACCAACACAAGTGCGAAAAGTGGTTTTTCAACACTAACACAAGTGCGAAAAGTGGTTTTTTTATCACTAACACAAGTGCGAAAAGTGGTTTTTCAACACTAACACAAGTGCGAAAAGTGGTTTTTCCACACTAATACAAGTGCAAAAGTGGTTTCCTGCACCAACACAAGTGCGAAAAGTGGTTTTTCAACACTAACACAAGTGCGAAAAGTGGTTTTTCAACACTATCACAAGTGCGAAAAGTGTTTTTTCCACACTAATACAAGTGCAAAAGTGGTTTCCTGCACGAACACAAGTGTGAAAAGTGGTTTTTCAACACTAACACAAGTGCGAAAAGTGTTTTTTCAACACTAACACAAGTGCGAAAAGTGGTTTTTCAACACTATCACAAGTGCAAAAAGTGTTTTTTCCACTCTAATACAAGTGCAAAAGTGGGTTCCTGCACCAACACAAGTGCGAAAAGTGGTTTTTCAACACTAACACAGGTGCGAAAAGTGGTTTTTCAACACTAACACAAGTGCGAAAAGTGGTTTTGCCACACTAATACAAGTGCAAAAGTGGTTTCCTGCACCAACACAAGTGCGAAAAGTGGTTTTTCAACACTAACACAAGTGCAAAAAGTCGTTTTTCAACACTATCACAAGTGCAAAAAGTGTTTTTTCCACACTAATACAAGTGCAAAAGTGGTTTCCTGCACCAACACAAGTGCGAAAAGTGGTATTTCAACACTAACACAAGTGCGAAAAGTGGTTTTTCAACACTATCACAAGTGCAAAAAGTGTTTTTTCCACACTAATACAAGTGCAAAAGTGGTTTCCTGCACCAACACAAGTGCGAAAAGTGGTTTTTCAACACTAACACAAGTGCGAAAAGTGGTTCTTCAACACTAACACAAGTGCGAAAAGTGTTTTTTCCACACTAATACAAGTGCAAAAGTGGTTTCCTGCACCAACACAAGTGCGAAAAGTGGTTTTTCAACACTAACACAAGTGCGAAAAGTGGTTTTTCAACACTAACACAAGTGCGAAAAGTGGTTTTTCAACACTAACACAAGTGCGAAAAGTGGTTTTTCCACACTAATACAAGTGCAAAAGTGGTTTCCTGCACCAACACAAGTGCGAAAAGTGGTTTTTCAACACTAACACAAGTGCGAAAAGTGGTTTTTCAACACTAACACAAGTGCGAAAAGTGGTTTTTCAACACTAACACAAGTGCGAAAGTGGTTTCCTGCACTAATACAAGTGCAAAAGTGGTTTCCTGCACCAACACAAGTGCGAAAAGTGGTTTTTCAACACTAACACAAGTGCGAAAAGTGGTTTTTCAACACTATCACAAGTGCAAAAAGTGTTTTTTCCACACTAATACAAGTGCAAAAGTGGTTTCCTGCACCAACACAAGTGCGCAAAGTGGTTTTTCAACACTAACACAAGTGCGAAAAGTGGTTTTTCAACACTAACACAAGTGCGAAAAGTGGTTTTTCAACACTAACACAAGTGCGAAAAGTGGTTTTTCCACACTAATACAAGTGCAAAAGTGGTTTCCTGCACCAACACAAGTGCGAAAAGTGGTTTTTCAACACTAACACAAGTGCGATAAGTGGTTTTTCAACACTATCACAAGTGCAAAAAGTGTTTTTTCCACACTAATACAAGTGCAAAAGTGGTTTCCTACACCAACACAAGTGCGAAAAGTGGTTTTTCAACACTAACACAAGTGCGAAAAGTGGTTTTTCAACACTAACACAAGCGCGAAAAGTGGTTTTTCAACACTATCACAAGTGCGAAAAGTGTTTTTTCCACACTAATACAAGTGCAAAAGTGGTTTCCTGCACCAACACAAGTGCGAAAAGTGGTTTTTCAACACTAACACAAGTGCGAAAAGTGGTTTTTCAACACTAACACAAGTGCGAAAAGTGGGTTTTCAACACTATCACAAGTGCAAAAAGTGTTTTTTCCACACTAATACAAGTGCAAAAGTGGTGTCCTGCACCAACACAAGTGCGAAAAGTGGTTTTTCAACACTAACACAGGTGTGAAAAGTGGTTTTTCAACATGAACACAAGTGCGAAAAGTGGTTTTCCACACTAATACAAGTGCAAAAGTGGTTTCCTGCACCAACACAAGTGCGAAAAGTGGTATTTCAACACTAAAACAAGTCCGAAAAGTGCTTTTTCAACACTATCACAAGTGCAAAAAGTGTTTTTTCCGCACTAATACAAGTGCAAAAGTGGTTTCCTGCACCAACACAAGTGCGAAAAGTGGTTTTTCAACACTAACACAAGTGCGAAAAGTGGTTTTTCAACACTAACACAAGTGCGAAAGTGGTTTTTCCACACTAATACAAGTGCAAAAGTGGTTTCCTGCACCAACACAAGTGCGAAAAGTGGTTTTTCAACACTAACACAAGTGCGAAAAGTGGTTTTTCCACACTAATACAAGTGCAAAAGTGGTTTCCTGCACCAACACAAGTGCGAAAAGTGGTTTTTCAACACTAACACAAGTGCGAAAAGTGGTTTTTCAACACTAACACAAGCGCGAAAAGTGGTTTTTCAACACTATCACAAGTGCGAAAAGTGTTTTTTCAACACTAACACAAGTGCGAAAAGTGGTTTTTCAACACTAACACAAGTGCGAAAAGTGGTTTTTCAACACTAACACAAGCGTGAAAAGTGGTTTTTCAACACTAACACAAGTGCGAAAAGTGTTTTTTCAACACTAACACAAGTGCGAATAGTGGTTTTTCAACACTATCACAAGTGCAAAAAGTGTTTTTTCCACTCTAATACAAGTGCAAAAGTGGGTTCCTGCACCAACACAAGTGCGAAAAGTGGTTTTTCAACACTAACACAGGTGCGAAAAGTGGTTTTTCAACACTAACACAAGTGCGAAAAGTGGTTTTTCCACACTAATACAAGTGCAAAAGTGGTTTCCTGCACCAACACAAGTGCGAAAAGTGGTTTTTCAACACTAACACAAGTGCGAAAAGTCGTTTTTCAACACTATCACAAGTGCAAAAAGTGTTTTTTCCACACTAATACAAGTGCAAAAGTGGTTTCCTGCACCAACACAAGTGCGTAAAGTGGTATTTCAACACTAACACAAGTGCGAAAAGTGGTTTTTCAACACTATCACAAGTGCAAAAAGTGTTTTTTCCACACTAATACAAGTGCAAAAGTGGTTTCCTGCACCAACACAAGTGCGAAAAGTGGTTTTTCAACACTAACACAAGTGCGAAAAGTGGTTCTTCAACACTAACACAAGTGCGAAAAGTGTTTTTTCCACACTAATACAAGTGCAAAAGTGGTTTCCTGCACCAACACAAGTGCGAAAAGTGGTTTTTCAACACTAACACAAGTGCGAAAAGTGGTTTTTCAACACTAACACAAGTGCGAAAAGTGGTTTTTCAACACTAACACAAGTGCGAAAAGTGGTTTTTCCACACTAATACAAGTGCAAAAGTGGTTTCCTGCACCAACACAAGTGCGAAAAGTGGTTTTTCAACACTAACACAAGTGCGAAAAGTGGTTTTTCAACACTATCACAAGTGCGAAAAGTGTTTTTTCCACACTAATACAAGTGCAAAAGTGGTTTCCTGCACCAACACAAGTGCGAAAAGTGGTTTTTCAACACTAACACAAGTGCGAAAAGTGGTTTTTCAACACTAACACAAGAGCGAAAAGTGGTTTTTCAACACTATCACAAGTGCAAAAAGTGTTTTTTCCACACTAATACAAGTGCAAAAGTGGTTTCCTGCACCAACACAAGTGCGAAAAGTGGTTTTTCAACACTAACACAAGTGCGAAAAGTGGTTTTTCAACACTAACACAAGCGCGAAAAGTGGTTTTTCAACACTATCACAAGTGCGAAAAGTGGTTTTTCAACACTAACACAAGTGCGAAAGTGGTTTCCTGCACTAATACAAGTGCAAAAGTGGTTTCCTGCACCAACACAAGTGCGAAAAGTGGTTTTTCAACACTAACACAAGTGCGAAAAGTGGTTTTTCAACACTATCACAAGTGCAAAAAGTGTTTTTTCCACACTAATACAAGTGCAAAAGTGGTTTCCTGCACCAACACAAGTGCGCAAAGTGGTTTTTCAACACTAACACAAGTGCGAAAAGTGGTTTTTCAACACTAACACAAGTGCGAAAAGTGGTTTTTCAACACTAACACAAGTGCGAAAAGTGGTTTTTCCACACTAATACAAGTGCAAAAGTGGTTTCCTGCACCAACACAAGTGCGAAAAGTGGTTTTTCAACACTAACACAAGTGCGATAAGTGGTTTTTCAACACTATCACAAGTGCAAAAAGTGTTTTTTCCACACTAATACAAGTGCAAAAGTGGTTTCCTACACCAACACAAGTGCGAAAAGTGGTTTTTCAACACTAACACAAGTGCGAAAAGTGGTTTTTCAACACTAACACAAGCGCGAAAAGTGGTTTTTCAACACTATCACAAGTGCGAAAAGTGTTTTTTCCACACTAATACAAGTGCAAAAGTGGTTTCCTGCACCAACACAAGTGCGAAAAGTGGTTTTTCAACACTAACACAAGTGCGAAAAGTGGTTTTTCAACACTAACACAAGTGCGAAAAGTGGGTTTTCAACACTATCACAAGTGCAAAAAGTGTTTTTTCCACACTAATACAAGTGCAAAAGTGGTGTCCTGCACCAACACAAGTGCGAAAAGTGGTTTTTCAACACTAACACAGGTGTGAAAAGTGGTTTTTCAACATGAACACAAGTGCGAAAAGTGGTTTTCCACACTAATACAAGTGCAAAAGTGGTTTCCTGCACCAACACAAGTGCGAAAAGTGGTATTTCAACACTAACACAAGTGCGAAAAGTGCTTTTTCAACACTATCACAAGTGCAAAAAGTGTTTTTTCCGCACTAATACAAGTGCAAAAGTGGTTTCCTGCACCAACACAAGTGCGAAAAGTGGTTTTTCAACACTAACACAAGTGCGAAAAGTGGTTTTTCAACACTAACACAAGTGCGAAAGTGGTTTTTCCACACTAATACAAGTGCAAAAGTGGTTTCCTGCACCAACACAAGTGCGAAAAGTGGTTTTTCAACACTAACACAAGTGCGAAAAGTGGTTTTTCCACACTAATACAAGTGCAAAAGTGGTTTCCTGCACCAACACAAGTGCGAAAAGTGGTTTTTCAACACTAACACAAGTGCGAAAAGTGGTTTTTCAACACTAACACAAGCGCGAAAAGTGGTTTTTCAACACTATCACAAGTGCGAAAAGTGTTTTTTCAACACTAACACAAGTGCGAAAAGTGGTTTTTCAACACTAACACAAGTGCGAAAAGTGGTTTTTCAACACTAACACAAGCGTGAAAAGTGGTTTTTCAACACTAACACAAGTGCGAAAAGTGTTTTTTCAACACTAACACAAGTGCGAATAGTGGTTTTTCAACACTATCACAAGTGCAAAAAGTGTTTTTTCCACTCTAATACAAGTGCAAAAGTGGGTTCCTGCACCAACACAAGTGCGAAAAGTGGTTTTTCAACACTAACACAGGTGCGAAAAGTGGTTTTTCAACACTAACACAAGTGCGAAAAGTGGTTTTTCCACACTAATACAAGTGCAAAAGTGGTTTCCTGCACCAACACAAGTGCGAAAAGTGGTTTTTCAACACTAACACAAGTGCGAAAAGTCGTTTTTCAACACTATCACAAGTGCAAAAAGTGTTTTTTCCACACTAATACAAGTGCAAAAGTGGTTTCCTGCACCAACACAAGTGCGAAAAGTGGTTTTTCAACACTAACACAGGTGTGAAAAGTGGTTTTTCAACACTAACACAAGTGCGAAAAGTGGTTTTTCCACACTAATACAAGTGCAAAAGTGGTTTCCTGCACCAACACAAGTGCGAAAAGTGGTATTTCAACACTAACACAAGTGCGAAAAGTGCTTTTTCAACACTATCACAAGTGCAAAAAGTGTTTTTTCCGCACTAATACAAGTGCAAAAGTGGTTTCCTGCACCAACACAAGTGCGAAAAGTGGTTTTTCAACACTAACACAAGTGCGAAAAGTGGTTTTTCAACACTAACACAAGTGCGAAAGTGGTTTTTCCACACTAATACAAGTGCAAAAGTGGTTTCCTGCACCAACACAAGTGCGAAAAGTGGTTTTTCAACACTAACACAAGTGCGAAAAGTGGTTTTTCAACACTAACACAAGTGCGAAAAGTCGTTTTTCAACACTATCACAAGTGCAAAAAGTGTTTTTTCCACACTAATACAAGTGCAAAAGTGGTTTCCTGCACCAACACAAGTGCGAAAAGTGGTATTTCAACACTAATACAAATGCGAAAAGTGGTTTTTCAACACTATCACAAGTGCAAAAAGTGTTTTTTCCACACTAATACAAGTGCAAAAGTGGTTTCCTGCACCAACACAAGTGCGAAAAGTGGTTTTTCAACACTAACACAAGTGCGAAAAGTGGTTTTTTTATCACTAACACAAATGCGAAAAGTGGTTTTTCAACACTAACACAAGTGCGAAAAGTGGTTTTTCCACACTAATACAAGTGCAAAAGTGGTTTCCTGCACCAACACAAGTGCGAAAAGTGGTTTTTCAACACTAACACAAGTGCGAAAAGTGGTTTTTCAACACTATCACAAGTGCGAAAAGTGTTTTTTCCACACTAATACAAGTGCAAAAGTGGTTTCCTGCACGAACACAAGTGTGAAAAGTGGTTTTTCAACACTAACACAAGTGCGAAAAGTGTTTTTTCAACACTAACACAAGTGCGAAAAGTGGTTTTTCAACACTATCACAAGTGCAAAAAGTGTTTTTTCCACTCTAATACAAGTGCAAAAGTGGGTTCCTGCACCAACACAAGTGCGAAAAGTGGTTTTTCAACACTAACACAGGTGCGAAAAGTGGTTTTTCAACACTAACACAAGTGCGAAAAGTGGTTTTGCCACACTAATACAAGTGCAAAAGTGGTTTCCTGCACCAACACAAGTGCGAAAAGTGGTTTTTCAACACTAACACAAGTGCAAAAAGTCGTTTTTCAACACTATCACAAGTGCAAAAAGTGTTTTTTCCACACTAATACAAGTGCAAAAGTGGTTTCCTGCACCAACACAAGTGCGAAAAGTGGTATTTCAACACTAACACAAGTGCGAAAAGTGGTTTTTCAACACTATCACAAGTGCAAAAAGTGTTTTTTCCACACTAATACAAGTGCAAAAGTGGTTTCCTGCACCAACACAAGTGCGAAAAGTGGTTTTTCAACACTAACACAAGTGCGAAAAGTGGTTCTTCAACACTAACACAAGTGCGAAAAGTGTTTTTTCCACACTAATACAAGTGCAAAAGTGGTTTCCTGCACCAACACAAGTGCGAAAAGTGGTTTTTCAACACTAACACAAGTGCGAAAAGTGGTTTTTCAACACTAACACAAGTGCGAAAAGTGGTTTTTCAACACTAACACAAGTGCGAAAAGTGGTTTTTCCACACTAATACAAGTGCAAAAGTGGTTTCCTGCACCAACACAAGTGCGAAAAGTGGTTTTTCAACACTAACACAAGTGCGAAAAGTGGTTTTTCAACACTAACACAAGTGCGAAAAGTGGGTTTTCAACACTATCACAAGTGCAAAAAGTGTTTTTTCCACACTAATACAAGTGCAAAAGTGGTGTCCTGCACCAACACAAGTGCGAAAAGTGGTTTTTCAACACTAACACAGGTGTGAAAAGTGGTTTTTCAACATGAACACAAGTGCGAAAAGTGGTTTTCCACACTAATACAAGTGCAAAAGTGGTTTCCTGCACCAACACAAGTGCGAAAAGTGGTATTTCAACACTAACACAAGTGCGAAAAGTGCTTTTTCAACACTATCACAAGTGCAAAAAGTGTTTTTTCCGCACTAATACAAGTGCAAAAGTGGTTTCCTGCACCAACACAAGTGCGAAAAGTGGTTTTTCAACACTAACACAAGTGCGAAAAGTGGTTTTTCAACACTAACACAAGTGCGAAAGTGGTTTTTCCACACTAATACAAGTGCAAAAGTGGTTTCCTGCACCAACACAAGTGCGAAAAGTGGTTTTTCAACACTAACACAAGTGCGAAAAGTGGTTTTTCCACACTAATACAAGTGCAAAAGTGGTTTCCTGCACCAACACAAGTGCGAAAAGTGGTTTTTCAACACTAACACAAGTGCGAAAAGTGGTTTTTCAACACTAACACAAGCGCGAAAAGTGGTTTTTCAACACTATCACAAGTGCGAAAAGTGTTTTTTCAACACTAACACAAGTGCGAAAAGTGGTTTTTCAACACTAACACAAGTGCGAAAAGTGGTTTTTCAACACTAACACAAGCGTGAAAAGTGGTTTTTCAACACTAACACAAGTGCGAAAAGTGTTTTTTCAACACTAACACAAGTGCGAATAGTGGTTTTTCAACACTATCACAAGTGCAAAAAGTGTTTTTTCCACTCTAATACAAGTGCAAAAGTGGGTTCCTGCACCAACACAAGTGCGAAAAGTGGTTTTTCAACACTAACACAGGTGCGAAAAGTGGTTTTTCAACACTAACACAAGTGCGAAAAGTGGTTTTTCCACACTAATACAAGTGCAAAAGTGGTTTCCTGCACCAACACAAGTGCGAAAAGTGGTTTTTCAACACTAACACAAGTGCGAAAAGTCGTTTTTCAACACTATCACAAGTGCAAAAAGTGTTTTTTCCACACTAATACAAGTGCAAAAGTGGTTTCCTGCACCAACACAAGTGCGAAAAGTGGTTTTTCAACACTAACACAGGTGTGAAAAGTGGTTTTTCAACACTAACACAAGTGCGAAAAGTGGTTTTTCCACACTAATACAAGTGCAAAAGTGGTTTCCTGCACCAACACAAGTGCGAAAAGTGGTATTTCAACACTAACACAAGTGCGAAAAGTGCTTTTTCAACACTATCACAAGTGCAAAAAGTGTTTTTTCCGCACTAATACAAGTGCAAAAGTGGTTTCCTGCACCAACACAAGTGCGAAAAGTGGTTTTTCAACACTAACACAAGTGCGAAAAGTGGTTTTTCAACACTAACACAAGTGCGAAAGTGGTTTTTCACACTAATACAAGTGCAAAAGTGGTTTCCTGCACCAACACAAGTGCGAAAAGTGGTTTTTCAACACTAACACAAGTGCGAAAAGTGGTTTTTCAACACTAACACAAGTGCGAAAAGTCGTTTTTCACACTATCACAAGTGCAAAAAGTGTTTTTTCCACACTAATACAAGTGCAAAAGTGGTTTCCTGCACCAACACAAGTGCGAAAAGTGGTATTTCAAACACTAATACAAATGCGAAAAGTGGTTTTTCAACACTATCACAAGTGCGAAAAGTGGTTTTTCCACACTAATACAAGTGCAAAAGTGGTTTCCTGCACCAACACAAGTGCGAAAAGTGGTTTATCAACACTAACACAAGTGCGAAAAGTGGTTTTTCAACACTATCACAAGTGCGAAAAGTGTTTTTTCCACACTAATACAAGTGCAAAAGTGGTTTCCTGCACGAACACAAGTGTGAAAAGTGGTTTTTCAACACTAACACAAGTGCGAAAAGTGTTTTTTCAACACTAACACAAGTGCGAAAAGTGGTTTTTCAACACTATCACAAGTTGCAAAAAGTGTTTTTTCCACTCTAATACAAGTGCAAAAGTGGGTTCCTGCACCAACACAAGTGCGAAAAGTGGTTTTTCAACACTAACACAGGCGAAAAGTGGTTTTTCAACACTAACACAAGTGCGAAAAGTGGTTTTGCCACACTAATACAAGTGCAAAAGTGGTTTCCTGCACCAACACAGGTGCGAAAAGTGGTTTTTCAACACTAACACAAGTGCAAAAAGTCGTTTTTCAACACTATCACAAGTGCAAAAAGTGTTTTTTCCACACTAATACAAGTGCAAAGTGGTTTCCTGCACCAACACAAGTGCGAAAAGTGGTATTTCAACACTAACACAAGTGCGAAAAGTGGTTTTTCAACACTATCACAAGTGCAAAAGTGTTTTTTCCACACTAATACAAGTGCAAAAGTGGTTTCCTGCACCAACACAAGTGCGAAAGTGGTTTTTCAACACTAACACAAGTGCGAAAAGTGGTTCTTCAACACTAACACAAGTGCGAAAAGTGTTTTTTCACACTAATACAAGTGCAAAAGTGGTTTCTGCACCAACACAAGTGCGAAAAGTGGTTTTTCAACACTAACACAAGTGCGAAAAGTGGTTTTTCAACACTAACACCAAGTGCGAAAAGTGGTTTTTCAACACTAACACAAGTGCGAAAAGTGGTTTTTCCACACTAATACAAGTGCAAAAGTGGTTTCCTGCACCAACACAAGTGCGAAAAGTGGTTTTTCAACACTAACACAAGTGCGAAAAGTGGTTTTTCAACACTAACACAAGTGCGAAAAGTGGGTTTTCAACACTATCACAAGTGCAAAAAGTGTTTTTTTCCACACTAATACAAGTGCAAAAGTGGTGTCCTGCACCAACACAAGTGCGAAAAGTGGTTTTTCAACACTAACACAGGTGTGAAAAGTGGTTTTTCAACATGAACACAAGTGCGAAAAGTGGTTTTCCACACTAATACAAGTGCAAAAGTGGTTTCCTGCACCAACACAAGTGCGAAAAGTGGTATTTCAACACTAACACAAGTGCGAAAAGTGCTTTTTCAACACTATCACAAGTGCAAAAAGTGTTTTTTCCGCACTAATACAAGTGCAAAAGTGGTTTCCTGCCACCAACACAAGTGCGAAAAGTGGTTTTTTCAACACTAACACAAGTGCGAAAGTGGTTTTTCAACACTAACACAAGTGCGAAAGTGGTTTTTCCACACTAATACAAGTGCAAAAGTGGTTTCCTGCACCAACACTTCCTGCAACAACCAAAGTCTAGGCTCAATGGAATACTGTTCCCCCCTCTGGGCTGGTGCTCCTGCCTCACACCTTGCTCGGCTTCACGCTGTTGAGGCCAAAGCTTTCAGAGATCATTGGAATCTCCTGCGATGTAGTCAACGCCGAGGGCCTTTCACTCACTCACCGCAGGCAGGTTGGTGGTCTTTCTGTCTTCTACCGACTCCTCTCCGGCCTTGCTCCCCCAGCTCTCTCTGTGCTCTGTCCCCCCAATATTCCTTCAGGTCGCACAAGATCTGCCTGCAACCCTCTTCTGGTTAAACTGCCAAAGTCTAGGCTCTCTGCTCACCTTCACTCTTTCATTCCCCTTTTCTCCCGCCTCGTGGAACAAACTCCCCCACTCCCTTCAATCCCCTCCTCCCTCCAGGTCTTTAAAACAGCTGTTCACCACCATCTCTTATCTTCCCCCATCGAAAACCTTGATCTTTTCTACCCCCGGTAATTCACCCCAGAGTCCTTGCAGTGTGCATATGTTTTAATCCTCTCCCACCTCCCCCAAGTCCTCCCGATGTCCCTGCTCCTCAAATGTTGCTGTTTGTGTCCTTCCCCCTCTCTTTTGTGTCCTTCCCCCTCTCTCCCCATCTTGTCTACCGCTCCCTTGTTTTTTCTGTTTTGTGTGTCGGTTTGTCTTTTTGTGTGATTAATGTTAGCTTCTTTCACGAGCCTCGATCTTGTATACAAAAAAAAAAAAAAAAAAAAAAAAAAAAAAAAAAAAAAAAAAAAAAAAAAAAAAAAAAAAAAAAAAAAAAAACACAAGTGCGAAAAGTGGTTTTTCAACACTAACACAAGTGCGAAAAGTGGTTTTTCCACACTAATACAAGTGCAAAAGTGGTTTCCTGCACCAACACAAGTGCGAAAAGTGGTTTTTCAACACTAACACAAGTGCGAAAAGTGGTTTTTCAACACTAACACAAGCGCGAAAAGTGGTTTTTTCAACACTATCACAAGTGCGAAAAGTGTTTTTTCAACACTAACACAAGTGCGAAAAGTGGTTTTTCAACACTAACACAAGTGCGAAAAGTGGTTTTTCAACACTAACACAAGCGTGAAAAGTGTTTTTTCAACACTAACACAAGTGCGAAAAGTGTTTTTTTCAACACTAACACAAGTGCGAATAGTGGTTTTTCAACACTATCACAAGTGCAAAAAGTGTTTTTTCCACTCTAATTACAAGTGCAAAAGTGGGTTCCTGCACCAACACAAGTGCGAAAAGTGTTTTTCAACACTAACACAGGTGCGAAAAGTGGTTTTTCAACACTAACACAAGTGCGAAAGTGGTTTTTCCACACTAATACAAGTGCAAAAGTGGTTTCCTGCACCAACACAAGTGCGAAAAGTGGTTTTTCAACACTAACACAAAGTGCGAAAAGTCGTTTTTCAACACTATCACAAGTGCAAAAAGTGTTTTTTCCACACTAATACAAGTGCAAAAGTGGTTTCCTGCACCAACACAAGTGCGAAAAGTGGTTTTCAACACTAACACAGGTGTGAAAAGTGGTTTTTCACACTAACACAAGTGCGAAAAGTGGTTTTTCCACACTAATACAAGTGCAAAAGTGGTTTCTGCACCAACACAAGTGCGAAAAGTGGTATTTCAACACTAACACAAGTGCGAAAAGTGCTTTTTCAACACTATCACAAGTGCAAAAGTGTTTTTTTCGCACTAATACAAGTGCAAAAGTGGTTTCCTGCACCAACACAAGTGCGAAAAGTGGTTTTTCAACACTAACACAAGTGCGAAAAGTGGTTTTTCAACACTAACACAAGTGCGAAAGTGGTTTTTCCACACTAATACAAGTGCAAAAGTGGTTTCCTGCACCAACACAAGTGCGAAAAGTGGTTTTTCAACACTAACACAAGTGCGAAAAGTGGTATTTTCAACACTAACACAAGTGCGAAAAGTCGTTTTTCAACACTATCACAAGTGCAAAAAAGTGTTTTTTCCACACTAATACAAGTGCAAAAGTGGTTTCCTGCACCAACACAAGTGCGAAAAGTGAGTATTTCAACACTAATACAAATGCGAAAAGTGGTTTTTCAACACTATCACAAGTGCAAAAAGTGTTTTTTCCACACTAATACAAGTGCAAAAGTGGTTTCCTGCACCAACACAAGTGCGAAAAGTGGTTTTTCAACACTAACACAAGTGCGAAAAGTGGTTTTTTTTATCACTAACACAAGTGCGAAAAGTGGTTTTTCAACACTAACACAAGTGCGAAAAGTGGTTTTTCCACACTAATACAAGTGCAAAAGTGGTTTCCTGCACCAACACAAGTGCGAAAAGTGGTTTTTCAACACTAACACAAGTGCGAAAAGTGGTTTTTCAACACTATCACAAGTGCGAAAAGTGTTTTTTTCCACACTAATACAAGTGCAAAAGTGGTTTCCTGCACGAACACAAGTGTGAAAAGTGGTTTTTCAACACTAACACAAGTGCGAAAAGTGTTTTTTCAACACTAACACAAGTGCGAAAAGTGGTTTTTCCACTCTAATACAAGTGCAAAAGTGGGTTCCTGCACCAACACAAGTGCGAAAAGTGGTTTTTCAACACTAACACAGGTGCGAAAAGTGGTTTTTCCACTAACACAAGTGCGAAAAGTGGTTTTGCCACACTAATACAAGTGCAAAAGTGGTTTCCTGCACCAACACAAGTGCGAAAAGTGGTTTTTCAACACTAACACAAGTGCAAAAAGTCGTTTTTCAACACTATCACAAGTGCAAAAAGTGTTTTTTCCACACTAATACAAGTGCAAAAGTGGTTTCCTGCACCAACACAAGTGCGAAAAGTGGTATTTCAACACTAACACAAGTGCGAAAAGTGGTTTTTCAACACTATCACAAGTGCAAAAAGTGTTTTTTCCACACTAATACAAGTGCAAAAGTGGTTTCCTGCACCAACACAAGTGCGAAAAGTGGTTTTTCAACACTAACACAAGTGCGAAAAGTGGTTCTTCAACACTAACACAAGTGCGAAAAGTGTTTTTTCCACACTAATACAAGTGCAAAAGTGGTTTCCTGCACCAACACAAGTGCGAAAAGTGGTTTTTCAACACTAACACAAGTGCGAAAAGTGGTTTTTCAACACTAACACAAGTGCGAAAAGTGGTTTTTCAACACTAACACAAGTGCGAAAAGTGGTTTTTCCACACTAATACAAGTGCAAAAGTGGTTTCCTGCACCAACACAAGTGCGAAAAGTGGTTTTTCAACACTAACACAAGTGCGAAAAGTGGTTTTTCAACACTAACACAAGTGCGAAAAGTGGTTTTTCAACACTAACACAAGTGCGAAAGTGGTTTCCTGCACTAATACAAGTGCAAAAGTGGTTTCCTGCACCAACACAAGTGCGAAAAGTGGTTTTTCAACACTAACACAAGTGCGAAAAGTGGTTTTTCAACACTATCACAAGTGCAAAAAGTGTTTTTTCCACACTAATACAAGTGCAAAAGTGGTTTCCTGCACCAACACAAGTGCGCAAAGTGGTTTTTCAACACTAACACAAGTGCGAAAAGTGGTTTTTCAACACTAACACAAGTGCGAAAAGTGGTTTTTCAACACTAACACAAGTGTGAAAAGTGGTTTTTCCACACTAATACAAGTGCAAAAGTGGTTTCCTGCACCAACACAAGTGCGAAAAGTGGTTTTTCAACACTAACACAAGTGCGATAAGTGGTTTTTCAACACTATCACAAGTGCAAAAAGTGTTTTTTCCACACTAATACAAGTGCAAAAGTGGTTTCCTACACCAACACAAGTGCGAAAAGTGGTTTTTCAACACTAACACAAGTGCGAAAAGTGGTTTTTCAACACTAACACAAGCGCGAAAAGTGGTTTTTCAACACTATCACAAGTGCGAAAAGTGTTTTTTCCACACTAATACAAGTGCAAAAGTGGTTTCCTGCACCAACACAAGTGCGAAAAGTGGTTTTTCAACACTAACACAAGTGCGAAAAGTGGTTTTTCAACACTAACACAAGTGCGAAAAGTGGGTTTTCAACACTATCACAAGTGCAAAAAGTGTTTTTTCCACACTAATACAAGTGCAAAAGTGGTGTCCTGCACCAACACAAGTGCGAAAAGTGGTTTTTCAACACTAACACAGGTGTGAAAAGTGGTTTTTCAACATGAACACAAGTGCGAAAAGTGGTTTTCCACACTAATACAAGTGCAAAAGTGGTTTCCTGCACCAACACAAGTGCGAAAAGTGGTATTTCAACACTAACACAAGTCCGAAAAGTGCTTTTTCAACACTATCACAAGTGCAAAAAGTGTTTTTTCCGCACTAATACAAGTGCAAAAGTGGTTTCCTGCACCAACACAAGTGCGAAAAGTGGTTTTTCAACACTAACACAAGTGCGAAAAGTGGTTTTTCAACACTAACACAAGTGCGAAAGTGGTTTTTCCACACTAATACAAGTGCAAAAGTGGTTTCCTGCACCAACACAAGTGCGAAAAGTGGTTTTTCAACACTAACACAAGTGCGAAAAGTGGTTTTTCCACACTAATACAAGTGCAAAAGTGGTTTCCTGCACCAACACAAGTGCGAAAAGTGGTTTTGCCACACTAATACAAGTGCAAAAGTGGTTTCCTGCACCAACACAAGTGCGAAAAGTGGTTTTTCAACACTAACACAAGTGCAAAAAGTCGTTTTTCAACACTATCACAAGTGCAAAAAGTGTTTTTTCCACACTAATACAAGTGCAAAAGTGGTTTCCTGCACCAACACAAGTGCGAAAAGTGGTATTTCAACACTAACACAAGTGCGAAAAGTGGTTTTTCAACACTATCACAAGTGCAAAAAGTGTTTTTTCCACACTAATACAAGTGCAAAAGTGGTTTCCTGCACCAACACAAGTGCGAAAAGTGGTTTTTCAACACTAACACAAGTGCGAAAAGTGGTTCTTCAACACTAACACAAGTGCGAAAAGTGTTTTTTCCACACTAATACAAGTGCAAAAGTGGTTTCCTGCACCAACACAAGTGCGAAAAGTGGTTTTTCAACACTAACACAAGTGCGAAAAGTGGTTTTTCAACACTAACACAAGTGCGAAAAGTGGTTTTTCAACACTAACACAAGTGCGAAAAGTGGTTTTTCCACACTAATACAAGTGCAAAAGTGGTTTCCTGCACCAACACAAGTGCGAAAAGTGGTTTTTCAACACTAACACAATTGCGAAAAGTGGTTTTTCAACACTAACACAAGTGCGAAAAGTGGGTTTTCAACACTATCACAAGTGCAAAAAGTGTTTTTTCCACACTAATACAAGTGCAAAAGTGGTGTCCTGCACCAACACAAGTGCGAAAAGTGGTTTTTCAACACTAACACAGGTGTGAAAAGTGGTTTTTCAACATGAACACAAGTGCGAAAAGTGGTTTTCCACACTAATACAAGTGCAAAAGTGGTTTCCTGCACCAACACAAGTGCGAAAAGTGGTATTTCAACACTAACACAAGTGCGAAAAGTGCTTTTTCAACACTATCACAAGTGCAAAAAGTGTTTTTTCCGCACTAATACAAGTGCAAAAGTGGTTTCCTGCACCAACACAAGTGCGAAAAGTGGTTTTTCAACACTAACACAAGTGCGAAAAGTGGTTTTTCAACACTAACACAAGTGCGAAAGTGGTTTTTCCACACTAATACAAGTGCAAAAGTGGTTTCCTGCACCAACACAAGTGCGAAAAGTGGTTTTTCAACACTAACACAAGTGCGAAAAGTGGTTTTTCCACACTAATACAAGTGCAAAAGTGGTTTCCTGCACCAACACAAGTGCGAAAAGTGGTTTTTCAACACTAACACAAGTGCGAAAAGTGGTTTTTCAACACTAACACAAGCGCGAAAAGTGGTTTTTCAACACTATCACAAGTGCGAAAAGTGTTTTTTCAACACTAACACAAGTGCGAAAAGTGGTTTTTCAACACTAACACAAGTGCGAAAAGTGGTTTTTCAACACTAACACAAGCGTGAAAAGTGGTTTTTCAACACTAACACAAGTGCGAAAAGTGTTTTTTCAACACTAACACAAGTGCGAATAGTGGTTTTTCAACACTATCACAAGTGCAAAAAGTGTTTTTTCCACTCTAATACAAGTGCAAAAGTGGGTTCCTGCACCAACACAAGTGCGAAAAGTGGTTTTTCAACACTAACACAGGTGCGAAAAGTGGTTTTTCAACACTAACACAAGTGCGAAAAGTGGTTTTTCCACACTAATACAAGTGCAAAAGTGGTTTCCTGCACCAACACAAGTGCGAAAAGTGGTTTTTCAACACTAACACAAGTGCGAAAAGTCGTTTTTCAACACTATCACAAGTGCAAAAAGTGTTTTTTCCACACTAATACAAGTGCAAAAGTGGTTTCCTGCACCAACACAAGTGCGAAAAGTGGTTTTTCAACACTAACACAGGTGTGAAAAGTGGTTTTTCAACACTAACACAAGTGCGAAAAGTGGTTTTTCCACACTAATACAAGTGCAAAAGTGGTTTCCTGCACCAACACAAGTGCGAAAAGTGGTATTTCAACACTAACACAAGTGCGAAAAGTGCTTTTTCAACACTATCACAAGTGCAAAAAGTGTTTTTTCCGCACTAATACAAGTGCAAAAGTGGTTTCCTGCACCAACACAAGTGCGAAAAGTGGTTTTTCAACACTAACACAAGTGCGAAAAGTGGTTTTTCAACACTAACACAAGTGCGAAAGTGGTTTTTCCACACTAATACAAGTGCAAAAGTGGTTTCCTGCACCAACACAAGTGCGAAAAGTGGTTTTTCAACACTAACACAAGTGCGAAAAGTGGTTTTTCAACACTAACACAAGTGCGAAAAGTCGTTTTTCAACACTATCACAAGTGCAAAAAGTGTTTTTTCCACACTAATACAAGTGCAAAAGTGGTTTCCTGCACCAACACAAGTGCGAAAAGTGGTATTTCAACACTAATACAAATGCGAAAAGTGGTTTTTCAACACTATCACAAGTGCGAAAAGTGGTTTTTCCACACTAATACAAGTGCAAAAGTGGTTTCCTGCACCAACACAAGTGCGAAAAGTGGTTTTTCAACACTAACACAAGTGCGAAAAGTGGTTTTTCAACACTATCACAAGTGCGAAAAGTGTTTTTTCCACACTAATACAAGTGCAAAAGTGGTTTCCTGCACGAACACAAGTGTGAAAAGTGGTTTTTCAACACTAACACAAGTGCGAAAAGTGTTTTTTCAACACTAACACAAGTGCGAAAAGTGGTTTTTCAACACTATCACAAGTGCAAAAAGTGTTTTTTCCACTCTAATACAAGTGCAAAAGTGGGTTCCTGCACCAACACAAGTGCGAAAAGTGGTTTTTCAACACTAACACAGGTGCGAAAAGTGGTTTTTCAACACTAACACAAGTGCGAAAAGTGGTTTTGCCACACTAATACAAGTGCAAAAGTGGTTTCCTGCACCAACACAAGTGCGAAAAGTGGTTTTTCAACACTAACACAAGTGCAAAAAGTCGTTTTTCAACACTATCACAAGTGCAAAAAGTGTTTTTTCCACACTAATACAAGTGCAAAAGTGGTTTCCTGCACCAACACAAGTGCGAAAAGTGGTATTTCAACACTAACACAAGTGCGAAAAGTGGTTTTTCAACACTATCACAAGTGCAAAAAGTGTTTTTTCCACACTAATACAAGTGCAAAAGTGGTTTCCTGCACCAACACAAGTGCGAAAAGTGGTTTTTCAACACTAACACAAGTGCGAAAAGTGGTTCTTCAACACTAACACAAGTGCGAAAAGTGTTTTTTCCACACTAATACAAGTGCAAAAGTGGTTTCCTGCACCAACACAAGTGCGAAAAGTGGTTTTTCAACACTAACACAAGTGCGAAAAGTGGTTTTTCAACACTAACACAAGTGCGAAAAGTGGTTTTTCAACACTAACACAAGTGCGAAAAGTGGTTTTTCCACACTAATACAAGTGCAAAAGTGGTTTCCTGCACCAACACAAGTGCGAAAAGTGGTTTTTCAACACTAACACAAGTGCGAAAAGTGGTTTTTCAACACTAACACAAGTGCGAAAAGTGGGTTTTCAACACTATCACAAGTGCAAAAAGTGTTTTTTCCACACTAATACAAGTGCAAAAGTGGTGTCCTGCACCAACACAAGTGCGAAAAGTGGTTTTTCAACACTAACACAGGTGTGAAAAGTGGTTTTTCAACATGAACACAAGTGCGAAAAGTGGTTTTCCACACTAATACAAGTGCAAAAGTGGTTTCCTGCACCAACACAAGTGCGAAAAGTGGTATTTCAACACTAACACAAGTGCGAAAAGTGCTTTTTCAACACTATCACAAGTGCAAAAAGTGTTTTTTCCGCACTAATACAAGTGCAAAAGTGGTTTCCTGCACCAACACAAGTGCGAAAAGTGGTTTTTCAACACTAACACAAGTGCGAAAAGTGGTTTTTCAACACTAACACAAGTGCGAAAGTGGTTTTTCCACACTAATACAAGTGCAAAAGTGGTTTCCTGCACCAACACAAGTGCGAAAAGTGGTTTTTCAACACTAACACAAGTGCGAAAAGTGGTTTTTCCACACTAATACAAGTGCAAAAGTGGTTTCCTGCACCAACACAAGTGCGAAAAGTGGTTTTTCAACACTAACACAAGTGCGAAAAGTGGTTTTTCAACACTAACACAAGCGCGAAAAGTGGTTTTTCAACACTATCACAAGTGCGAAAAGTGTTTTTTCAACACTAACACAAGTGCGAAAAGTGGTTTTTCAACACTAACACAAGTGCGAAAAGTGGTTTTTCAACACTAACACAAGCGTGAAAAGTGGTTTTTCAACACTAACACAAGTGCGAAAAGTGTTTTTTCAACACTAACACAAGTGCGAATAGTGGTTTTTCAACACTATCACAAGTGCAAAAAGTGTTTTTTCCACTCTAATACAAGTGCAAAAGTGGGTTCCTGCACCAACACAAGTGCGAAAAGTGGTTTTTCAACACTAACACAGGTGCGAAAAGTGGTTTTTCAACACTAACACAAGTGCGAAAAGTGGTTTTTCCACACTAATACAAGTGCAAAAGTGGTTTCCTGCACCAACACAAGTGCGAAAAGTGGTTTTTCAACACTAACACAAGTGCGAAAAGTCGTTTTTCAACACTATCACAAGTGCAAAAAGTGTTTTTTCCACACTAATACAAGTGCAAAAGTGGTTTCCTGCACCAACACAAGTGCGAAAAGTGGTTTTTCAACACTAACACAGGTGTGAAAAGTGGTTTTTCAACACTAACACAAGTGCGAAAAGTGGTTTTTCCACACTAATACAAGTGCAAAAGTGGTTTCCTGCACCAACACAAGTGCGAAAAGTGGTATTTCAACACTAACACAAGTGCGAAAAGTGCTTTTTCAACACTATCACAAGTGCAAAAAGTGTTTTTTCCGCACTAATACAAGTGCAAAAGTGGTTTCCTGCACCAACACAAGTGCGAAAAGTGGTTTTTCAACACTAACACAAGTGCGAAAAGTGGTTTTTCAACACTAACACAAGTGCGAAAGTGGTTTTTCCACACTAATACAAGTGCAAAAGTGGTTTCCTGCACCAACACAAGTGCGAAAAGTGGTTTTTCAACACTAACACAAGTGCGAAAAGTGGTTTTTCAACACTAACACAAGTGCGAAAAGTCGTTTTTCAACACTATCACAAGTGCAAAAAGTGTTTTTTCCACACTAATACAAGTGCAAAAGTGGTTTCCTGCACCAACACAAGTGCGAAAAGTGGTATTTCAACACTAATACAAATGCGAAAAGTGGTTTTTCAACACTATCACAAGTGCAAAAAGTGTTTTTTCCACACTAATACAAGTGCAAAAGTGGTTTCCTGCACCAACACAAG
The DNA here is from genome assembly GCF_964187855.1 of Myxine glutinosa. Lineage (NCBI taxonomy): Eukaryota > Metazoa > Chordata > Myxini > Myxiniformes > Myxinidae > Myxine > Myxine glutinosa. The sequence goes on along the minus strand of NW_027617571.1, from coordinate 22,019 downwards.
TGCGAAAAGTGGTTTTTCAACACTAACACAAGTGCGAAAAGTGGTTTTTTTATCACTAACACAAGTGCGAAAAGTGGTTTTTCAACACTAACACAAGTGCGAAAAGTGGTTTTTCCACACTAATACAAGTGCAAAAGTGGTTTCCTGCACCAACACAAGTGCGAAAAGTGGTTTTTCAACACTAACACAAGTGCGAAAAGTGGTTTTTCAACACTATCACAAGTGCGAAAAGTGTTTTTTCCACACTAATACAAGTGCAAAAGTGGTTTCCTGCACGAACACAAGTGTGAAAAGTGGTTTTTCAACACTAACACAAGTGCGAAAAGTGTTTTTTCAACACTAACACAAGTGCGAAAAGTGGTTTTTCAACACTATCACAAGTGCAAAAAGTGTTTTTTCCACTCTAATACAAGTGCAAAAGTGGGTTCCTGCACCAACACAAGTGCGAAAAGTGGTTTTTCAACACTAACACAGGTGCGAAAAGTGGTTTTTCAACACTAACACAAGTGCGAAAAGTGGTTTTGCACACTAATACAAGTGCAAAAGTGGTTTCCTGCACCAACACAAGTGCGAAAAGTGGTTTTTCAACACTAACACAAGTGCAAAAAGTCGTTTTTCAACACTATCACAAGTGCAAAAAGTGTTTTTTCCACACTAATACAAGTGCAAAAGTGGTTTCCTGCACCAACACAAGTGCGAAAAGTGGTATTTCAACACTAACACAAGTGCGAAAAGTGGTTTTTCAACACTATCACAAGTGCAAAAAGTGTTTTTTCCACACTAATACAAGTGCAAAAGTGGTTTCCTGCACCAACACAAGTGCGAAAAGTGGTTTTTCAACACTAACACAAGTGCGAAAAGTGGTTCTTCAACACTAACACAAGTGCGAAAAGTGTTTTTTCCACACTAATACAAGTGCAAAAGTGGTTTCCTGCACCAACACAAGTGCGAAAAGTGGTTTTTCAACACTAACACAAGTGCGAAAAGTGGTTTTTCAACACTAACACAAGTGCGAAAAGTGGTTTTTCAACACTAACACAAGTGCGAAAAGTGGTTTTTCCACACTAATACAAGTGCAAAAGTGGTTTCCTGCACCAACACAAGTGCGAAAAGTGGTTTTTCAACACTAACACAAGTGCGAAAAGTGGTTTTTCAACACTAACACAAGTGCGAAAAGTGGTTTTTCAACACTAACACAAGTGCGAAAGTGGTTTCCTGCACTAATACAAGTGCAAAAGTGGTTTCCTGCACCAACACAAGTGCGAAAAGTGGTTTTTCAACACTAACACAAGTGCGAAAAGTGGTTTTTCAACACTATCACAAGTGCAAAAAGTGTTTTTTCCACACTAATACAAGTGCAAAAGTGGTTTCCTGCACCAACACAAGTGCGCAAAGTGGTTTTTCAACACTAACACAAGTGCGAAAAGTGGTTTTTCAACACTAACACAAGTGCGAAAAGTGGTTTTTCAACACTAACACAAGTGCGAAAAGTGGTTTTTCCACACTAATACAAGTGCAAAAGTGGTTTCCTGCACCAACACAAGTGCGAAAAGTGGTTTTTCAACACTAACACAAGTGCGATAAGTGGTTTTTCAACACTATCACAAGTGCAAAAAGTGTTTTTTCCACACTAATACAAGTGCAAAAGTGGTTTCCTACACCAACACAAGTGCGAAAAGTGGTTTTTCAACACTAACACAAGTGCGAAAAGTGGTTTTTCAACACTAACACAAGCGCGAAAAGTGGTTTTTCAACACTATCACAAGTGCGAAAAGTGTTTTTTCCACACTAATACAAGTGCAAAAGTGGTTTCCTGCACCAACACAAGTGCGAAAAGTGGTTTTTCAACACTAACACAAGTGCGAAAAGTGGTTTTTCAACACTAACACAAGTGCGAAAAGTGGGTTTTCAACACTATCACAAGTGCAAAAAGTGTTTTTTCCACACTAATACAAGTGCAAAAGTGGTGTCCTGCACCAACACAAGTGCGAAAAGTGGTTTTTCAACACTAACACAGGTGTGAAAAGTGGTTTTTCAACATGAACACAAGTGCGAAAAGTGGTTTTCCACACTAATACAAGTGCAAAAGTGGTTTCCTGCACCAACACAAGTGCGAAAAGTGGTATTTCAACACTAAAACAAGTCCGAAAAGTGCTTTTTCAACACTATCACAAGTGCAAAAAGTGTTTTTTCCGCACTAATACAAGTGCAAAAGTGGTTTCCTGCACCAACACAAGTGCGAAAAGTGGTTTTTCAACACTAACACAAGTGCGAAAAGTGGTTTTTCAACACTAACACAAGTGCGAAAGTGGTTTTTTCCACACTAATACAAGTGCAAAAGTGGTTTCCTGCACCAACACAAGTGCGAAAAGTGGTTTTTCAACACTAACACAAGTGCGAAAAGTGGTTTTTCCACACTAATACAAGTGCAAAAGTGGTTTCCTGCACCAACACAAGTGCGAAAAGTGGTTTTTCAACACTAACACAAGTGCGAAAAGTGGTTTTTCAACACTAACACAAGCGCGAAAAGTGGTTTTCAACACTATCACAAGTGCGAAAAGTGTTTTTTCAACACTAACACAAGTGCGAAAAGTGGTTTTTCAACACTAACACAAGTGCGAAAAGTGGTTTTTCAACACTAACACAAGCGTGAAAAGTGGTTTTTCAACACTAACACAAGTGCGAAAAGTGTTTTTTCAACACTAACACAAGTGCGAATAGTGGTTTTTCAACACCATCACAAGTGCAAAAGTGTTTTTTCCACTCTAATACAAGTGCAAAAGTGGGTTCCTGCACCAACACAAGTGCGAAAAGTGGTTTTTCAACACTAACACAGGTGCGAAAAGTGGTTTTTCAACACTAACACAAGTGCGAAAAGTGGTTTTTCCACACTAATACAAGTGCAAAAGTGGTTTCCTGCACCAACACAAGTGCGAAAAGTGGTTTTTCAACACTAACACAAGTGCGAAAAGTCGTTTTTCAACACTATCACAAGTGCAAAAAGTGTTTTTTCCACACTAATACAAGTGCAAAAGTGGTTTCCTGCACCAACACAAGTGCGTAAAGTGGTATTTCAACACTAACACAAGTGCGAAAGTGGTTTTTCAACACTATCACAAGTGCAAAAAGTGTTTTTTCCACACTAATACAAGTGCAAAAGTGGTTTCCTGCACCAACACAAGTGCGAAAAGTGGTTTTTCAACACTAACACAAGTGCGAAAAGTGGTTCTTCAACACTAACACAAGTGCGAAAAGTGTTTTTTCCACACTAATACAAGTGCAAAAGTGGTTTCCTGCACCAACACAAGTGCGAAAAGTGGTTTTTCAACACTAACACAAGTGCGAAAAGTGGTTTTTCAACACTAACACAAGTGCGAAAAGTGGTTTTTCAACACTAACACAAGTGCGAAAAGTGGTTTTTCCACACTAATACAAGTGCAAAAGTGGTTTCCTGCACCAACACAAGTGCGAAAAGTGGTTTTTCAACACTAACACAAGTGCGAAAAGTGGTTTTTCAACACTATCACAAGTGCGAAAAGTGTTTTTTTCCACACTAATACAAGTGCAAAAGTGGTTTCCTGCACCAACACAAGTGCGAAAAGTGGTTTTTCAACACTAACACAAGTGCGAAAAGTGGTTTTTCAACACTAACACAAGAGCGAAAAGTGGTTTTTCAACACTATCACAAGTGCAAAAAGTGTTTTTTCCACACTAATACAAGTGCAAAAGTGGTTTCCTGCACCAACACAAGTGCGAAAAGTGGTTTTTCAACACTAACACAAGTGCGAAAAGTGGTTTTTCAACACTAACACAAGCGCGAAAAGTGGTTTTTCAACACTATCACAAGTGCGAAAAGTGTTTTTTCCACACTAATACAAGTGCGAAAGTGGTTTCCTGCACGAACACAAGTGCGAAAAGTGGTTTTTCAACACTAACACAAGTGCGAAAAGTGGGTTTTCAACACTATCACAAGTGCAAAAAGTGTTTTTTCCACACTAATACAAGTGCAAAAGTGGTGTCCTGCACCAACACAAGTGCGAAAAGTGGTTTTTCAACACTAACACAAGTGCGAAAAGTGGTTTTTCCACACTAATACAAGTGCAAAAGTGGTTTCCTGCACCAACACAAGTGCGAAAAGTGGTATTTCAACACTAACACAAGTGCGAAAAGTGCTTTTTCAACACTATCACAAGTGCAAAAAGTGTTTTTTCCGCACTAATACAAGTGCAAAAGTGGTTTCCTGCACCAACACAAGTGCGAAAAGTGGTTTTTCAACACTAACACAAGTGCGAAAAGTGGTTTTTCAACACTAACACAAGTGCGAAAGTGGTTTTTCCACACTAATACAAGTGCAAAAGTGGTTTCCTGCACCAACACAAGTGCGAAAAGTGGTTTTTCAACACTAACACAAGTGCGAGAAGTGGTTTTTCAACACTAACACAAGTGCGAAAAGTCGTTTTTCAACACTATCACAAGTGCAAAAAGTGTTTTTTTCACACTAATACAAGTGCAAAAGTGGTTTCCTGCACCAACACAAGTGCGAAAAGTGGTATTTCAACACTAATACAAATGCGAAAAGTGGTTTTTCAACACTATCACAAGTGCAAAAAGTGTTTTTTCCACACTAATACAAGTGCAAAAGTGGTTTCCTGCACCAACACAAGTGCGAAAAGTGTTTTTTCAACACTAACACAAGTGCGAAAAGTGGTTTTTTATCACTAACACAAGTGCGAAAAGTGGTTTTTCAACACTAACACAAGTGCGAAAAGTGGTTTTTCCACACTAATACAAGTGCAAAAGTGGTTTCCTGCACCAACACAAGTGCGAAAAGTGGTTTTTCAACACTAACACAAGTGCGAAAAGTGGTTTTTCAACACTATCACAAGTGCGAAAAGTGTTTTTTCCACACTAATACAAGTGCAAAAGTGGTTTCCTGCACGAACAAAAGTGCGAAAAGTGGTTTTTCAACACTAACACAAGTGCAAAAAGTGTTTTTTCAACACTAACACAAGTGCGAAAAGTGGTTTTTCAACACTATCACAAGTGCAAAAAGTGTTTTTTCCACTCTAATACAAGTGCAAAAGTGGGTTCCTGCACCAACACAAGTGCGAAAAGTGGTTTTTCAACACTAACACAGGTGCGAAAAGTGGTTTTTCAACACTAACACAAGTGCGAAAAGTGGTTTTGCCACACTAATACAAGTGCAAAAGTGGTTTCCTGCACCAACACAAGTGCGAAAAGTGGTTTTTCAACACTAACACAAGTGCGAAAAGTCGTTTTTCAACACTATCACAAGTGCAAAAAGTGTTTTTTCCACACTAATACAAGTGCAAAAGTGGTTTCCTGCACCAACACAAGTGCGAAAAGTGGTATTTCAACACTAACACAAGTGCGAAAAGTGGTTTTTTATCACTTACACAAGTGCGAAAAGTGGTTTTTCAACACTAACACAAGTGCGAAAAGTGGTTTTTCCACACTAATACAAGTGCAAAAGTGGTTTCCTGCACCAACACAAGTGCGAAAAGTGGTTTTTCAACACTAACACAAGTGCGAAAAGTGGTTTTTCAACACTATCACAAGTGCGAAAAGTGTTTTTTCCACACTAATACAAGTGCAAAAGTGGTTTCCTGCACGAACACAAGTGCGAAAAGTGGTTTTTCAACACTAACACAAGTGCAAAAAGTGTTTTTTCAACACTAACACAAGTGCGAAAAGTGGTTTTTCAACACTATCACAAGTGCAAAAAGTGTTTTTTCCACTCTAATACAAGTGCAAAAGTGGTTTCCTGCACCAACACAAGTGCGAAAAGTGGTTTTTCAACACTAACACAAGTGCGAAAAGTCGTTTTTCAACACTATCACAAGTGCAAAAAGTGTTTTTTCCACACTAATACAAGTGCAAAAGTGGTTTCCTGCACCAACACAAGTGCGAAAAGTGGTATTTCAACACTAACACAAGTGCGAAAAGTGGTTTTTCAACACTATCACAAGTGCAAAAAGTGTTTTTTCCACACTAATACAAGTGCAAAAGTGGTTTCCTGCACCAACACAAGTGCGAAAAGTGGTATTTCAACACTAACACAAGTGCGAAAAGTGGTTTTTCAACACTATCACAAGTGCAAAAAGTGTTTTTTCCACACTAATACAAGTGCAAAAGTGGTTTCCTGCACCAACACAAGTGCGAAAAGTGGTTTTTCAACACTAACACAAGTGCGAAAAGTGGTTTTTCCACACTAACACAAGTGCGAAAAGTGGTTTTTCAACACTAACACAAGTGCGAAAAGTGGTTTTTCCACACTAATACAAGTGCAAAAGTGGTTTCCTGCACCAACACAAGTGCGAAAAGTGGTTTTTCAACACTAACACAAGTGCGAAAAGTGGTTTTTCAACACTAACACAAGTGCGAAAAGTGGTTTTTCAACACTATCACAAGTGCAAAAAGTGTTTTTTCCACACTAATACAAGTGCAAAAGTGGTTTCCTGCACCAACACAAGTGCGAAAAGTGGTTTTTCAACACTAACACAAGTGCGAAAAGTGGTTTTTCCACACTAACACAAGTGCGAAAAGTGGTTTTTCAACACTAACACAAGTGCGAAAAGTGGTTTTTCCACACTAATACAAGTGCAAAAGTGGTTTCCTGCACCAACACAAGTGCGAAAAGTGGTTTTTCAACACTAACACAAGTGCGAAAAGTGGTTTTTCAACACTAACACAAGTGCGAAAAGTGGTTTTTCAACACTAACACAAGTGCGAAAGTGGTTTCCTGCACTAATACAAGTGCAAAAGTGGTTTCCTGCACCAACACAAGTGCGAAAAGTGGTTTTTCAACACTAACACAAGTGCGAAAAGTGGTTTTTCAACACTATCACAAGTGCAAAAAGTGTTTTTTCCACACTAATACAAGTGCAAAAGTGGTTTCCTGCACCAACACAAGTGCGCAAAGTGGTTTTTCAACACTAACACAAGTGCGAAAAGTGGTTTTTCAACACTAACACAAGTGCGAAAAGTTGTTTTTCAACACTAACACAAGTGCGAAAAGTGGTTTTTCCACACTAATACAAGTGCAAAAGTGGTTTCCTGCACCAACACAAGTGCGAAAAGTGGTTTTTCAACACTAACACAAGTGCGAAAAGTGGTTTTTCAACACTATCACAAGTGCAAAAAGTGTTTTTTCCACACTAATACAAGTGCAAAAGTGGTTTCCTACACCAACACAAGTGCGAAAAGTGGTTTTTCAACACTAACACAAGTGCGAAAAGTGGTTTTTCAACACTAACACAAGCGCGAAAAGTGGTTTTTCAACACTATCACAAGTGCGAAAAGTGTTTTTTCCACACTAATACAAGTGCAAAAGTGGTTTCCTGCACCAACACAAGTGCGAAAAGTGGTTTTTCAACACTAACACAAGTGCGAAAAGTGGTTTTTCAACACTAACACAAGTGCGAAAAGTGGGTTTTCAACACTATCACAAGTGCAAAAAGTGTTTTTTCCACACTAATACAAGTGCAAAAGTGGTGTCCTGCACCAACACAAGTGCGAAAAGTGGTTTTTCAACACTAACACAGGTGTGAAAAGTGGTTTTTCAACATGAACACAAGTGCGAAAAGTGGTTTTCCACACTAATACAAGTGCAAAAGTGGTTTCCTGCACCAACACAAGTGCGAAAAGTGGTATTTCAACACTAACACAAGTGCGAAAAGTGCTTTTTCAACACTATCACAAGTGCAAAAAGTGTTTTTTCCGCACTAATACAAGTGCAAAAGTGGTTTCCTGCACCAACACAAGTGCGAAAAGTGGTTTTTCAACACTAACACAAGTGCGAAAAGTGGTTTTTCAACACTAACACAAGTGCGAAAGTGGTTTTTCCACACTAATACAAGTGCAAAAGTGGTTTCCTGCACCAACACAAGTGCGAAAAGTGGTTTTTCAACACTAACACAAGTGCGAAAAGTGGTTTTTCAACACTAATACAAGTGCAAAAGTGGTTTCCTGCACGAACACAAGTGCGAAAAGTGGTTTTTCAACACTAACACAAGTGCGAAAAGTGTTTTTTCAACACTAACACAAGTGCGAAAAGTGGTTTTTCAACACTATCACAAGTGCAAAAAGTGTTTTTTCCACTCTAATACAAGTGCAAAAGTGGGTTCCTGCACCAACACAAGTGCGAAAAGTGGTTTTTCAACACTAACACAGGTGCGAAAAGTGGTTTTTCAACACTAACACAAGTGCGAAAAGTGGTTTTTCCACACTAATACAAGTGCAAAAGTGGTTTCCTGCACCAACACAAGTGCGAAAAGTGGTTTTTCAACACTAACACAAGTGCGAAAAGTGGTTTTTCAACACTATCACAAGTGCGAAAAGTGTTTTTTCCACACTAATACAAGTGCAAAAGTGGTTTCCTGCACCAACACAAGTGCGAAAAGTGGTTTTTCAACACTAACACAAGTGCGAAAAGTGGTTTTTCAACACTAACACAAGTGCGAAAAGTGGTTTTTCAACACTATCACAAGTGCAAAAAGTGTTTTTTCCACACTAATACAAGTGCAAAAGTGGTTTCCTACACCAACACAAGTGCGAAAAGTGGTTTTTCAACACTAACACAAGTGCGAAAAGTGGTTTTTCAACACTAACACAAGCGCGAAAAGTGGTTTTTCAACACTATCACAAGTGCGAAAAGTGTTTTTTCCACACTAATACAAGTGCAAAAGTGGTTTCCTGCACGAACACAAGTGCGAAAAGTGGTTTTTCAACACTAACACAAGTGCGAAAAGTGGTTTTTCAACACTAACACAAGTGCGAAAAGTGGGTTTTCAACACTATCACAAGTGCAAAAAGTGTTTTTTCCACACTTATACAAGTGCAAAAGTGGTGTCCTGCACCAACACAAGTGCGAAAAGTGGTTTTTCAACACTAACACAGGTGTGAAAAGTGGTTTTTCAACACTAACACAAGTGCGAAAAGTGGTTTTTCCACACTAATACAAGTGCAAAAGTGGTTTCCTGCACCAACACAAGTGCGAAAAGTGGTATTTCAACACTAACACAAGTGCGAAAAGTGCTTTTTCAACACTATCACAAGTGCAAAAAGTGTTTTTTCCGCACTAATACAAGTGCAAAAGTGGTTTCCTGCACCAACACAAGTGCGAAAAGTGGTTTTTCAACACTAACACAAGTGCGAAAAGTGGTTTTTCAACACTAACACAAGTGCGAAAGTGGTTTTTCCACACTAATACAAGTGCAAAAGTGGTTTCCTGCACCAACACAAGTGCGAAAAGTGGTTTTTCAACACTAACACAAGTGCGAAAAGTGGTTTTTCAACACTAACACAAGTGCGAAAAGTGGTTTTTCAACACTAACACAAGTGCGAAAAGTCGTTTTTCAACACTATCACAAGTGCAAAAAGTGTTTTTTCCACACTAATACAAGTGCAAAAGTGGTGTCCTGCACCAACACAAGTGCGAAAAGTGTTTTTTCAACACTAACACAAGTGCGAAAAGTGGTTTTTCAACACTAACACAAGTGCGAAAAGTGGTTTTTCAACACTAACACAAGCGTGAAAAGTGGTTTTTCAACACTAACACAAGTGCGAAAAGTGTTTTTTCAACACTAACACAAGTGCGAATAGTGGTTTTTCAACACTATCACAAGTGCAAAAAGTGTTTTTTCCACTCTAATACAAGTGCAAAAGTGGGTTCCTGCACCAACACAAGTGCGAAAAGTGGTTTTTCAACACTAACACAGGTGCGAAAAGTGGTTTTTCAACACTAACACAAGTGCGAAAAGTGGTTTTTCCACACTAATACAAGTGCAAAAGTGGTTTCCTGCACCAACACAAGTGCGAAAAGTGGTTTTTCAACACTAACACAAGTGCGAAAAGTCGTTTTTCAACACTATCACAAGTGCAAAAAGTGTTTTTTCCACACTAATACAAGTGCAAAAGTGGTTTCCTGCACCAACACAAGTGCGAAAAGTGGTTTTTCAACACTAACACAAGTGCGAAAAGTGGTTCTTCAACACTAACACAAGTGCGAAAAGTGTTTTTTCCACACTAATACAAGTGCAAAAGTGGTTTCCTGCACCAACACAAGTGCGAAAAGTGGTTTTTCAACACTAACACAAGTGCGAAAAGTGGTTTTTCAACACTAACACAAGTGCGAAAAGTGGTTTTTCAACACTAACACAAGTGCGAAAAGTGGTTTTTCCACACTAATACAAGTGCAAAAGTGGTTTCCTGCACCAACACAAGTGCGAAAAGTGGTTTTTCAACACTAACACAAGTGCGAAAAGTGGTTTTTCAACACTATCACAAGTGCGAAAAGTGTTTTTTCCACACTAATACAAGTGCAAAAGTGGTTTCCTGCACCAACACAAGTGCGAAAAGTGGTTTTTCAACACTAACACAAGTGCGAAAAGTGGTTTTTCAACACTAACACAAGAGCGAAAAGTGGTTTTTCAACACTATCACAAGTGCAAAAAGTGTTTTTTCCACACTAATACAAGTGCAAAAGTGGTTTCCTGCACCAACACAAGTGCGAAAAGTGGTTTTTCAACACTAACACAAGTGCGAAAAGTGGTTTTTCAACACTAACACAAGCGCGAAAAGTGGTTTTTCAACACTATCACAAGTGCGAAAAGTGTTTTTTCCACACTAATACAAGTGCAAAAGTGGTTTCCTGCACGAACACAAGTGCGAAAAGTGGTTTTTCAACACTAACACAAGTGCGAAAAGTGGTTTTTCAACACTAACACAAGTGCGAAAAGTGGGTTTTCAACACTATCACAAGTGCAAAAAGTGTTTTTTCCACACTAATACAAGTGCAAAAGTGGTGTCCTGCACCAACACAAGTGCGAAAAGTGGTTTTTCAACACTAACACAAGTGCGAAAAGTGGTTTTTCCACACTAATACAAGTGCAAAAGTGGTTTCCTGCACCAACACAAGTGCGAAAAGTGGTATTTCAACACTAACACAAGTGCGAAAAGTGCTTTTTCAACACTATCACAAGTGCAAAAAGTGTTTTTTCCGCACTAATACAAGTGCAAAAGTGGTTTCCTGCACCAACACAAGTGCGAAAAGTGGTTTTTCAACACTAACACAGGTGCGAAAAGTGGTTTTTCAACACTAACACAAGTGCGAAAAGTGGTTTTTCCACACTAATACAAGTGCAAAAGTGGTTTCCTGCACCAACACAAGTGCGAAAAGTGGTTTTTCAACACTAACACAAGTGCGAAAAGTGGTTTTTCAACACTATCACAAGTGCGAAAAGTGTTTTTTCCACACTAATACAAGTGCAAAAGTGGTTTCCTGCACCAACACAAGTGCGAAAAGTGGTTTTTCAACACTAACACAAGTGCGAAAAGTGGTTTTTCAACACTAACACAAGTGCGAAAAGTGGTTTTTCAACACTATCACAAGTGCAAAAAGTGTTTTTTCCACACTAATACAAGTGCAAAAGTGGTTTCCTACACCAACACAAGTGCGAAAAGTGGTTTTTCAACACTAACACAAGTGCGAAAAGTGGTTTTTCAACAATAACACAAGCGCGAAAAGTGGTTTTTCAACACTATCACAAGTGCGAAAAGTGTTTTTTCCACACTAATACAAGTGCAAAAGTGGTTTCCTGCACGAACACAAGTGCGAAAAGTGGTTTTTCAACACTAACACAAGTGCGAAAAGTGGTTTTTCAACACTAACACAAGTGCGAAAAGTGGGTTTTCAACACTATCACAAGTGCAAAAAGTGTTTTTTCCACACTTATACAAGTGCAAAAGTGGTGTCCTGCACCAACACAAGTGCGAAAAGTGGTTTTTCAACACTAACACAGGTGTGAAAAGTGGTTTTTCAACACTAACACAAGTGCGAAAAGTGGTTTTTCCACACTAATACAAGTGCAAAAGTGGTTTCCTGCACCAACACAAGTGCGAAAAGTGGTATTTCAACACTAACACAAGTGCGAAAAGTGCTTTTTCAACACTATCACAAGTGCAAAAAGTGTTTTTTCCGCACTAATACAAGTGCAAAAGTGGTTTCCTGCACCAACACAAGTGCGAAAAGTGGTTTTTCAACACTAACACAAGTGCGAAAAGTGGTTTTTCAACACTAACACAAGTGCGAAAGTGGTTTTTCCACACTAATACAAGTGCAAAAGTGGTTTCCTGCACCAACACAAGTGCGAAAAGTGGTTTTTCAACACTAACACAAGTGCGAAAAGTGGTTTTTCAACACTAACACAAGTGCGAAAAGTGGTTTTTCAACACTAACACAAGTGCGAAAAGTCGTTTTTCAACACTATCACAAGTGCAAAAAGTGTTTTTTCCACACTAATACAAGTGCAAAAGTGGTGTCCTGCACCAACACAAGTGCGAAAAGTGTTTTTTCAACACTAACACAAGTGCGAAAAGTGGTTTTTCAACACTAACACAAGTGCGAAAAGTGGTTTTTCAACACTAACACAAGCGTGAAAAGTGGTTTTTCAACACTAACACAAGTGCGAAAAGTGTTTTTTCAACACTAACACAAGTGCGAATAGTGGTTTTTCAACACTATCACAAGTGCAAAAAGTGTTTTTTCCACTCTAATACAAGTGCAAAAGTGGGTTCCTGCACCAACACAAGTGCGAAAAGTGGTTTTTCAACACTAACACAGGTGCGAAAAGTGGTTTTTCAACACTAACACAAGTGCGAAAAGTGGTTTTTCCACACTAATACAAGTGCAAAAGTGGTTTCCTGCACCAACACAAGTGCGAAAAGTGGTTTTTCAACACTAACACAAGTGCGAAAAGTCGTTTTTCAACACTATCACAAGTGCAAAAAGTGTTTTTTCCACACTAATACAAGTGCAAAAGTGGTTTCCTGCACCAACACAAGTGCGAAAAGTGGTTTTTCAACACTAACACAAGTGCGAAAAGTGGTTCTTCAACACTAACACAAGTGCGAAAAGTGTTTTTTCCACACTAATACAAGTGCAAAAGTGGTTTCCTGCACCAACACAAGTGCGAAAAGTGGTTTTTCAACACTAACACAAGTGCGAAAAGTGGTTTTTCAACACTAACACAAGTGCGAAAAGTGGTTTTTCAACACTAACACAAGTGCGAAAAGTGGTTTTTCCACACTAATACAAGTGCAAAAGTGGTTTCCTGCACCAACACAAGTGCGAAAAGTGGTTTTTCAACACTAACACAAGTGCGAAAAGTGGTTTTTCAACACTATCACAAGTGCGAAAAGTGTTTTTTCCACACTAATACAAGTGCAAAAGTGGTTTCCTGCACCAACACAAGTGCGAAAAGTGGTTTTTCAACACTAACACAAGTGCGAAAAGTGGTTTTTCAACACTAACACAAGAGCGAAAAGTGGTTTTTCAACACTATCACAAGTGCAAAAAGTGTTTTTTCCACACTAATACAAGTGCAAAAGTGGTTTCCTGCACCAACACAAGTGCGAAAAGTGGTTTTTCAACACTAACACAAGTGCGAAAAGTGGTTTTTCAACACTAACACAAGCGCGAAAAGTGGTTTTTCAACACTATCACAAGTGCGAAAAGTGTTTTTTCCACACTAATACAAGTGCAAAAGTGGTTTCCTGCACGAACACAAGTGCGAAAAGTGGTTTTTCAACACTAACACAAGTGCGAAAAGTGGTTTTTCAACACTAACACAAGTGCGAAAAGTGGGTTTTCAACACTATCACAAGTGCAAAAAGTGTTTTTTCCACACTAATACAAGTGCAAAAGTGGTGTCCTGCACCAACACAAGTGCGAAAAGTGGTTTTTCAACACTAACACAAGTGCGAAAAGTGGTTTTTCCACACTAATACAAGTGCAAAAGTGGTTTCCTGCACCAACACAAGTGCGAAAAGTGGTATTTCAACACTAACACAAGTGCGAAAAGTGCTTTTTCAACACTATCACAAGTGCAAAAAGTGTTTTTTCCGCACTAATACAAGTGCAAAAGTGGTTTCCTGCACCAACACAAGTGCGAAAAGTGGTTTTTCAACACTAACACAAGTGCGAAAAGTGGTTTTTCAACACTAACACAAGTGCGAAAGTGGTTTTTCCACACTAATACAAGTGCAAAAGTGGTTTCCTGCACCAACACAAGTGCGAAAAGTGGTTTTTCAACACTAACACAAGTGCGAGAAGTGGTTTTTCAACACTAACACAAGTGCGAAAAGTCGTTTTTCAACACTATCACAAGTGCAAAAAGTGTTTTTTTCACACTAATACAAGTGCAAAAGTGGTTTCCTGCACCAACACAAGTGCGAAAAGTGGTATTTCAACACTAATACAAATGCGAAAAGTGGTTTTTCAACACTATCACAAGTGCAAAAAGTGTTTTTTCCACACTAATACAAGTGCAAAAGTGGTTTCCTGCACCAACACAAGTGCGAAAAGTGTTTTTTCAACACTAACACAAGTGCGAAAAGTGGTTTTTTATCACTAACACAAGTGCGAAAAGTGGTTTTTCAACACTAACACAAGTGCGAAAAGTGGTTTTTCCACACTAATACAAGTGCAAAAGTGGTTTCCTGCACCAACACAACTGCGAAAAGTGGTTTTTCAACACTAACACAAGTGCGAAAAGTGGTTTTTCAACACTATCACAAGTGCGAAAAGTGTTTTTTCCACACTAATACAAGTGCAAAAGTGGTTTCCTGCACGAACACAAGTGCGAAAAGTGGTTTTTCAACACTAACACAAGTGCAAAAAGTGTTTTTTCAACACTAACACAAGTGCGAAAAGTGGTTTTTCAACACTATCACAAGTGCAAAAAGTGTTTTTTCCACTCTAATACAAGTGCAAAAGTGGGTTCCTGCACCAACACAAGTGCGAAAAGTGGTTTTTCAACACTAACACAGGTGCGAAAAGTGGTTTTTCAACACTAACACAAGTGCGAAAAGTGGTTTTGCCACACTAATACAAGTGCAAAAGTGGTTTCCTGCACCAACACAAGTGCGAAAAGTGGTTTTTCAACACTAACACAAGTGCGAAAAGTCGTTTTTCAACACTATCACAAGTGCAAAAAGTGTTTTTTCCACACTAATACAAGTGCAAAAGTGGTTTCCTGCACCAACACAAGTGCGAAAAGTGGTATTTCAACACTAACACAAGTGCGAAAAGTGGTTTTTTATCACTTACACAAGTGCGAAAAGTGGTTTTTCAACACTAACACAAGTGCGAAAAGTGGTTTTTCCACACTAATACAAGTGCAAAAGTGGTTTCCTGCACCAACACAAGTGCGAAAAGTGGTTTTTCAACACTAACACAAGTGCGAAAAGTGGTTTTTCAACACTATCACAAGTGCGAAAAGTGTTTTTTCCACACTAATACAAGTGCAAAAGTGGTTTCCTGCACGAACACAAGTGCGAAAAGTGGTTTTTCAACACTAACACAAGTGCAAAAAGTGTTTTTTCAACACTAACACAAGTGCGAAAAGTGGTTTTTCAACACTATCACAAGTGCAAAAAGTGTTTTTTCCACTCTAATACAAGTGCAAAAGTGGTTTCCTGCACCAACACAAGTGCGAAAAGTGGTTTTTCAACACTAACACAAGTGCGAAAAGTCGTTTTTCAACACTATCACAAGTGCAAAAAGTGTTTTTTCCACACTAATACAAGTGCAAAAGTGGTTTCCTGCACCAACACAAGTGCGAAAAGTGGTATTTCAACACTAACACAAGTGCGAAAAGTGGTTTTTCAACACTATCACAAGTGCAAAAAGTGTTTTTTCCACACTAATACAAGTGCAAAAGTGGTTTCCTGCACCAACACAAGTGCGAAAAGTGGTATTTCAACACTAACACAAGTGCGAAAAGTGGTTTTTCAACACTATCACAAGTGCAAAAAGTGTTTTTTCCACACTAATACAAGTGCAAAAGTGGTTTCCTGCACCAACACAAGTGCGAAAAGTGGTTTTTCAACACTAACACAAGTGCGAAAAGTGGTTTTTCCACACTAACACAAGTGCGAAAAGTGGTTTTTCAACACTAACACAAGTGCGAAAAGTGGTTTTTCCACACTAATACAAGTGCAAAAGTGGTTTCCTGCACCAACACAAGTGCGAAAAGTGGTTTTTCAACACTAACACAAGTGCGAAAAGTGGTTTTTCAACACTAACACAAGTGCGAAAAGTGGTTTTTCAACACTATCACAAGTGCAAAAAGTGTTTTTTCCACACTAATACAAGTGCAAAAGTGGTTTCCTGCACCAACACAAGTGCGAAAAGTGGTTTTTCAACACTAACACAAGTGCGAAAAGTGGTTTTTCCACACTAACACAAGTGCGAAAAGTGGTTTTTCAACACTAACACAAGTGCGAAAAGTGGTTTTTCCACACTAATACAAGTGCAAAAGTGGTTTCCTGCACCAACACAAGTGCGAAAAGTGGTTTTTCAACACTAACACAAGTGCGAAAAGTGGTTTTTCAACACTAACACAAGTGCGAAAAGTGGTTTTTCAACACTAACACAAGTGCGAAAGTGGTTTCCTGCACTAATACAAGTGCAAAAGTGGTTTCCTGCACCAACACAAGTGCAAAAAGTGGTTTTTCAACACTAACACAAGTGCGAAAAGTGGTTTTTCAACACTATCACAAGTGCAAAAAGTGTTTTTTCCACACTAATACAAGTGCAAAAGTGGTTTCCTGCACCAACACAAGTGCGCAAAGTGGTTTTTCAACACTAACACAAGTGCGAAAAGTGGTTTTTCAACACTAACACAAGTGCGAAAAGTTGTTTTTCAACACTAACACAAGTGCGAAAAGTGGTTTTTCCACACTAATACAAGTGCAAAAGTGGTTTCCTGCACCAACACAAGTGCGAAAAGTGGTTTTTCAACACTAACACAAGTGCGAAAAGTGGTTTTTCAACACTATCACAAGTGCAAAAAGTGTTTTTTCCACACTAATACAAGTGCAAAAGTGGTTTCCTACACCAACACAAGTGCGAAAAGTGGTTTTTCAACACTAACACAAGTGCGAAAAGTGGTTTTTCAACACTAACACAAGCGCGAAAAGTGGTTTTTCAACACTATCACAAGTGCGAAAAGTGTTTTTTCCACACTAATACAAGTGCAAAAGTGGTTTCCTGCACCAACACAAGTGCGAAAAGTGGTTTTTCAACACTAACACAAGTGCGAAAAGTGGTTTTTCAACACTAACACAAGTGCGAAAAGTGGGTTTTCAACACTATCACAAGTGCAAAAAGTGTTTTTTCCACACTAATACAAGTGCAAAAGTGGTGTCCTGCACCAACACAAGTGCGAAAAGTGGTTTTTCAACACTAACACAGGTGTGAAAAGTGGTTTTTCAACATGAACACAAGTGCGAAAAGTGGTTTTCCACACTAATACAAGTGCAAAAGTGGTTTCCTGCACCAACACAAGTGCGAAAAGTGGTATTTCAACACTAACACAAGTGCGAAAAGTGCTTTTTCAACACTATCACAAGTGCAAAAAGTGTTTTTTTCCGCACTAATACAAGTGCAAAAGTGGTTTTTCAACACTATCACAAGTGCAAAAAGTGGTTTTTCAACACTAACACAAGTGCAAAAGTGGTTTCCTGCACCAACACAAGTGCGCAAAGTGGTTTTTCCACACTAATACAAGTGCAAAAGTGGTTTCCTGCACCAACACAAGTGCGAAAAGTGGTTTTTCAACACTAACACAAGTGCGAAAAGTGGTTTTTCAACACTAATACAAGTGCAAAAGTGGTTTCCTGCACCAACACAAGCGCGAAAAGTGGTTTTTCAACACTATCACAAGTGCGAAAAGTGTTTTTTCCACACTAATACAAGTGCAAAAAGTGGTTTCCTGCACGAACACAATTGCGAAAAGTGGTTTTTCAACACTAACACAAGTGCGAAAAGTGGTTTTTCAACACTAACACAAGTGCGAAAAGTGGTTTTTCAACACTAACACAAGTGCGAAAAGTGGGTTTTCAACACTATCACAAGTGCAAAAAGTGTTTTTTCCACACTTATACAAGTGCAAAAGTGGTGTCCTGCACCAACACAAGTGCGAAAAGTGGTTTTTCAACACTAACACAAGTGCGAAAAGTGGTTTTTCAACACTAACACAAGTGCGAAAAGTGGTTTTTCCACACTAATACAAGTGCAAAAGTGGTTTCCTGCACCAACACAAGTGCGAAAAGTGGTATTTCAACACTAACACAAGTGCGAAAAGTGGTTTTTCAACACTAACACAAGCGCGAAAAGTGGTTTTTCAACACTATCACAAGTGCGAAAAGTGTTTTTTCCACACTAATACAAGTGCATAAGTGGTTTCCTGCACGAACACAAGTGCGAAAAGTGGTTTTTCAACACTAACACAAGTGCGAAAAGTGGTTTTTCAACACTAACACAAGTGCGAAAAGTGGTTTTTCAACACTATCACAAGTGCAAAAAGTGTTTTTTCCACACTTATACAAGTGCAAAAGTGGTTTCCTGCACCAACACAAGTGCGAAAAGTGGTTTTTCAACACTAACACAAGTGCGAAAAGTGGTTTTTCAACACTAACACAAGTGCGAAAAGTGGTTTTTCAACACTAACACAAGTGCGAAAAGTGTTTTTTCAACACTAACACAAGTGCGAAAAGTGGTTTTTCAACACTATCACAAGTGCAAAAAGTGTTTTTTCCACTCTAATACAAGTGCAAAAGTGGGTTCCTGCACCAACACAAGTGCGAAAAGTGGTTTTTCCGCACTAATACAAGTGCAAAAGTGGTTTCCTGCACCAACACAAGTGCGAAAAGTGGTTTTTCAACACTAACACAAGTGCGAAAAGTGGTTTTTCAACACTAACACAAGTGCGAAAGTGGTTTCCTGCACCAACACAAGTGCGAAAAGTGGTTTTTCAACACTAACACAAGTGCGAAAAGTGGTTTTTCAACACTAACACAAGTGCGAAAAGTGGTTTTTCAACACTAACACAAGTGCGAAAAGTCGTTTTTCAACACTATCACAAGTGCAAAAAGTGTTTTTTCCACACTAATACAAGTGCAAAAGTGGTTTCCTGCACCAACACAAGTGCGAAAAGTGGTATTTCAACACTAATACAAATGCGAAAAGTGGTTTTTCAACACTATCACAAGTGCAAAAAGTGTTTTTTCCACACTAATACAAGTGCAAAAGTGGTTTCCTGCACCAACACAAGTGCGAAAAGTGGTTTTTCAACACTAACAAAAGTGCGAAAAGTGGTTTTTTATCACTAACACAAGTGCGAAAAGTGGTTTTTCAACACTAACACAAGTGCGAAAAGTGGTTTTTCCACACTAATACAAGTGCAAAAGTGGTTTCCTGCACCAACACAAGTGCGAAAAGTGGTTTTTCAACACTAACACAAGTGCGAAAAGTGGTTTTTCAACACTATCACAAGTGCGAAAAGTGTTTTTTTCCACACTAATACAAGTGCAAAAGTGGTTTCCTACACGAACACAAGTGCGAAAAGTGGTTTTTCAGCACTAACACAAGTGCGAAAAGTGTTTTTTCAACACTAACACAAGTGCGAAAAGTGGTTTTTCAACACTATCACAAGTGCAAAAAGTGTTTTTTCCACTCTAATACAAGTGCAAAAGTGGGTTCCTGCACCAACACAAGTGCGAAAAGTGGTTTTTCAACACTAACACAGGTGCGAAAAGTGGTTTTTCAACACTAACACAAGTGCGAAAAGTGGTTTTGCCACACTAATACAAGTGCAAAAGTGGTTTCCTGCACCAACACAAGTGCGAAAAGTGGTTTTTCAACACTAACACAAGTGCGAAAAGTCGTTTTTCAACACTATCACAAGTGCAAAAAGTGTTTTTTCCACACTAATACAAGTGCAAAAGTGGTTTCCTGCACCAACACAAGTGCGAAAAGTGGTATTTCAACACTAACACAAGTGCGAAAAGTGGTTTTTCAACACTATCACAAGTGCAAAAAGTGTTTTTTCCACACTAATACAAGTGCAAAAGTGGTTTCCTGCACCAACACAAGTGCGAAAAGTGGTTTTTCAACACTAACACAAGTGCGAAAAGTGGTTCTTCAACACTAACACAAGTGCGAAAAGTGTTTTTTCCACACTAATACAAGTGCAAAAGTGGTTTCCTGCACCAACACAAGTGCGAAAAGTGGTTTTTCAACACTAACACAAGTGCGAAAAGTGTTTTTTCAACACTAACACAAGTGCGAAAAGTGGTTTTTCAACACTATCACAAGTGCGAAAAGTGTTTTTTCCACACTAATACAAGTGCAAAAGTGGTTTCCTGCACGAACACAAGTGCGAAAAGTGGTTTTTCAACACTAACACAAGTGCGAAAAGTGGTTTTTCAACACTAACACAAGTGCGAAAAGTGGTTTTTCAACACTATCACAAGTGCAAAAAGTGTTTTTTCCACACTTATACAAGTGCAAAAGTGGTTTCCTGCACCAACACAAGTGCGAAAAGTGGTTTTTCAACACTAACACAAGTGCGAAAAGTGGTTTTTCAACACTAACACAAGTGCGAAAAGTGGTTTTTCAACACTAACACAAGTGCGAAAAGTGTTTTTTCAACACTAACACAAGTGCGAAAAGTGGTTTTTCAACACTATCACAAGTGCAAAAAGTGTTTTTTCCACTCTAATACAAGTGCAAAAGTGGGTTCCTGCACCAACACAAGTGCGAAAAGTGGTTTTTCCGCACTAATACAAGTGCAAAAGTGGTTTCCTGCACCAACACAGGTGCGAAAAGTGGTTTTTCAACACTAACACAAGTGCGAAAAGTGGTTTTTCCACACTAACACAAGTGCAAAAGTGGTTTCCTGCACCAACACAAGTGCGAAAAGTGGTTTTTCAACACTAACACAAGTGCGAAAAGTGGTTTTTCAACACTATCACAAGTGCGAAAAGTGGTTTTTCAACACTAACACAAGTGCGAAAAGTCGTTTTTCAACACTATCACAAGTGCAAAAAGTGTTTTTTCCACACTAATACAAGTGCAAAAGTGGTTTCCTGCACCAACACAAGTGCGAAAAGTGGTATTTCAACACTAATACAAATGCGAAAAGTGGTTTTTCAACACTATCACAAGTGCAAAAAGTGTTTTTTCCACACTAATACAAGTGCAAAAGTGGTTTCCTGCACCAACACAAGTGCGAAAAGTGGTTTTTCAACACTAACAAAAGTGCGAAAAGTGGTTTTTTATCACTAACACAAGTGCGAAAAGTGGTTTTTCAACACTAACACAAGTGCGAAAAGTGGTTTTTCCACACTAATACATGTGCAAAAGTGGTTTCCTGCACCAACACAAGTGCGAAAAGTGGTTTTTCAACACTAACACAAGTGCGAAAAGTGGTTTTTCAACACTATCACAAGTGCGAAAAGTGTTTTTTCCACACTAATACAAGTGCAAAAGTGGTTTCCTGCACGAACACAAGTGCGAAAAGTGGTTTTTCAGCACTAACACAAGTGCGAAAAGTGTTTTTTCAACACTAACACAAGTGCGAAAAGTGGTTTTTCAACACTATCACAAGTGCAAAAAGTGTTTTTTCCACTCTAATACAAGTGCAAAAGTGGGTTCCTGCACCAACACAAGTGCGAAAAGTGGTTTTTCAACACTAACACAGGTGCGAAAAGTGGTTTTTCAACACTAACACAAGTGCGAAAAGTGGTTTTGCCACACTAATACAAGTGCAAAAGTGGTTTCCTGCACCAACACAAGTGCGAAAAGTGGTTTTTCAACACTAACACAAGTGCGAAAAGTCGTTTTTCAACACTATCACAAGTGCAAAAAGTGTTTTTTCCACACTAATACAAGTGCAAAAGTGGTTTCCTGCACCAACACAAGTGCGAAAAGTGGTATTTCAACACTAACACAAGTGCGAAAAGTGGTTTTTCAACACTATCACAAGTGCAAAAAGTGTTTTTTCCACACTAATACAAGTGCAAAAGTGGTTTCCTGCACCAACACAAGTGCGAAAAGTGGTTTTTCAACACTAACACAAGTGCGAAAAGTGGTTCTTCAACACTAACACAAGTGCGAAAAGTGTTTTTTCCACACTAATACAAGTGCAAAA